>NC_052124.1:1647233-1668665 GCF_012273895.1 Zerene cesonia | reverse complement strand
TATTTGTACGAAATATTCGTGCCTTCACCCTCGCGTTTCTTTTGACATCAGAAAACTATCGACTTACACGGAAACTGATAGATAACGAACACAATAGAAAAAGAAAACCACCCCGTTTCAATTATTGCCGTGGACACGCGAACAGTTGTCGACGTTCCCATGATCAAACCGGCTCTATTATCGCCGAAAAATAATCTTACATAATCTGTGCCGAATATCATGATCCTCTATATTTAATCTGTGCTCAATAGGAACTGTTCGAAGCACCTGTAGCGGTTTATTGCTTATTTATACCGTTTCTCAAGTTGGGATTAAGTTATTGCCAGCCTCCGAAGATTAAAGCTTAATGGCGGGATAGATTGATTTCTAGACGATACCGCGCCAAATCCCGCTTAATGCGGTGATCGAGTGTTCGCTTTTTGAATTTTGATTGCGATCCCAAGATTCCAAATTTAAATTGGATCTTGTCTTTGATTATTAATCTGTGTTCATTTGAAGTAAAGACCCTCAAATTAGTTTACAGTCAAGCCGCAATAAATCTTGATACGTGTGTCTTAATACAAAAACAAACTATCATGTTAAATTAAGCCTTTACGAAAGAAAGCCACTCGAGAACGAATTTTAAATGTTTATTGCTGTGTGTCAACAATCAGACACTTCGGACAACATTGTTAAATTCACAGAATTAAAGTTTGTAAAGACATAAAAATAAGGACCACGATGAAACGCAGTCGATTCAACTTTTCAACTAAACAATGTTGACGCTCTAAGAAACTGAAAAAGGCAAATAGGAGAGCGCTTATCTCTTGTTTAATTAAAAACTAAGCACACACGATTTACATATTACCCGGGACAAAGCAAATAGCGTGGTACATAATACATACGAGGCGTTCTATATATCAATAAACCTATCGTGGACACCTGTCTCCATTTGCTTAGGCGTTGTTTGTCTAACATTTAACGAAAGTTTAGTCGCACACAAATTATCAACTAATTTACGCTTCCCGACATTTTTTGGGACCATAAACGGTCTAAGCTTTTTACGGTGCTCTAGCTGTTTGTCTATGGCATGGAACGCGGCCTATGTCCACATCTGATTTGAAATTAGAATGAAAAAACGAAACGTCAACGTCAGGCGGGCCGTGACGGCGCGTCGATGCGTTCGGAAAGGCGTAACGGAATTGGTATTGACCAATCAATCGGTCCGCTATTGGTCAGCGGGGCCAGCTGGGCGGGGCGTGCGTTATCGCAGTCAGATGATTTGACTGATAACGTTCGATTGTGACGTCAGCGCATTGTTGAAGCCTTATATCGATGGGCTCACAATCGCCGCAGATAAGACGCCCGTGATTGTCAATTGTCATTTACGATTGCTTTTTTGATTGCCTTCGAATTGCGGAGAATGGGAATTGGTTGCTGTCTTGAGTTGTATATTGTGGATCAATTGAATTCATTTGAATTGAAAAGATTGTTTATACATACTGTTTTCAGTGGAAATTTAACAATATTAATCAGTTTATTATCATCAGACAAAGCAGTTCTGTTTCGATATTTAGGAGACTTCCAAAATTAAAATACATATGTTTTTGAATTTTGAAAAACTGAATCAAAAATCAACCATTTCAAATCTATCTATATGGTACACTAGTCTAAAACTATTTCCTCTATCCATGATGTAAGTTCAAAATTACAAAACGGAACCTATTAACCGAGTGAACTATAAAAGATGCATAAAATCGAAACACTTTATAAGTGTGTTAAGGAAAAAACTTGGTGTCATGATAATATTTTACGGCGGCGTTACGATGGAGCCGCTTCTAAAAGTTTTCCGAGTGCATTAGTACGCTAATATTGTTAGACTAAGAGCGTCTCTATGACTTTTCGTACTATTTTATATGCCGTATTTTTTTAATAGAACTAATAAAATATCAATATTTCATTGTTGGTTTTACTGTAACCTATAATGTGAATTAATCTAGTTTTTAAAGGCGCTGTTAAATATTGAAATGTGTTTGGGTGTTTTTGTATACTAAACATTATTTTCCTTCTAGCTCTAAAATGACACTAAATGACCACAATTCCCTACCAAATATAAAAAGAATCGGTTGAAAACCCACTGAACCGGTTGCAATGAAATTTGGTACGTGGTTAGCTGGACAACTGGAATAACATATAGGCAACTTTTTATCCCGATATTCCTACGGCATACGGACTTACGCGGGTGAAACCGCGGGGCGCAGCTAGTCTTGCATGAACTACACGAAATCGCATACTTTAATATAAATCATTTCAAATTGTGCTTATAAGTTTATGATATTAATTTACTCTAAATTTGGATATCATGAACCTAGCTGAAGTAAGCGTATAAATAATTATGTTTGCGTGACTCACTTTATTAACACTTAATAAACTACAATTTCTGTAAACAACAATAAATTTCGACCCAAACAAAAAAATTTAGTTCGAACCGACTCCACGGTTTTGTTAGCCTACATAAACTTAAAAGCGTCTCTTGGTCCAAAAACCTTCAAGGTGGCACATTAAATATTGTATACGACAAACCTTCTTATGTCGTTGCATAAATTAACAAAGATATTTTCTTTTAATTAATCGTTAACGTGAAAGCATTAGCATTTCGTTTGTTTCCTTACAATTAATGAGGTTTTAGAAAAAGAAAAAGCTGTTACTTATCGAAATAAGAACTCGCCGTCTGTTTGTTGACGAAAAAAAACCTTTGTTATTGCGGGTATAACTTGTAAACTGTGTTATAATGAACTGCTATAATATACTATTTAATTGTAAAACGAAATTCAATCAAAATCGACTCGCCCCTTTTCACCAATAAAATAACAAACGTTCAGACATACGAATAGCTAATTGATGAAATAAGTAATCTAAAAATTTCTTACAGTCACTTACTTATATTCCAGACTATGATATCGATATTTAACAGTTATTTCAACAAAGTTTAACTCAAATCCCCGATCAATTCTTAACCAACGTGTACAGTCATAAACACCTCGCTCTTCCTTAATTACAGTTTAATATATCAATTAAACCTTTGATCGGAACACTGTGTTGAAATTAGCCGATTATTTAGTGGCATGATAACTCCCCTGTGTGTGCATGCTTTGGAATCGTGTGGACAATGCATTTTGATACAATGATAAGTTTTATGATCTATCGTTTTAGTTTATTCATCTAATGCAGTGCAGCCGTGAATGAAATGCATACAAACACGTACATACTTTCAAATATGGAAGCTTTATTTCCAAGATTTCTTTGGTTTTTTCATCCATTTAAAAAAGAGTTTAATGATTTTAAGTTATATTAGGATACTATAAAATCTTACTGTACATTTTTCATATCAGGCTCTATACCTAGTTAAAAATACGTCGATAAGTTGCTCAGTTCTGACGTAAAAGAGGGACAAACGCTCACATCAACTTCGCATCAAAATGTATTTATTTTTTGTAATATACACATTTTTTATGTGGCAAAAAGATTTGAGTAAGGAATAATTTTTATTTGCCCACATATAATAAAGTAATCTTATAAATCTCAAAAATAACAAAAAGTGGAATAAAATGCATACAGTCGAACATAGTACCCCTTCCTCATTTTAGAAGTCGGTTAAAAACAGTAATAGTAGCGAGAAAGACTCCATTAGCAAAGCAGCAAGCAAGCAAGATTTTAAAATAAAAACTGCACTGATTTTCAAAGGAGACCTCGTGACTGAACAGACGCAAGCAATTATTTAGCTAGAAATACTTAAGAGAGTATAATATCAATATACCAATATTGTGGAAATAACAATGACATAAATATCATCGAAAGTCATCAAAAATATATTTCGGACAAAACATAATCTCATGTACAAACGATGTCTTTTCTGTTTACTGTGTTCTTGTTGTTTCTAAGTTTGTACAATAAAGGATTATAAATAAATAAATAAATAAATAAATCTCTACAGTGGTTGGTGTAGGTGAGCTATTATGTATTACTTACTTAAGTATCGAATATTAATAAAGAAATCAAAGCGACAATTAGCAAAGACCCTTAATAAATTGAGCGAAGGAATTGATTAAAACCATTTCAGGTGAATTAATTAAGTATTTTAATTAATACGATATGCCGGTCCTTATTGCCGATATTCCTTTCATAAATTTATTGAGATTGAACCCTTTGGGCCCGAGCCCGGTATATTAAGTGATAAGACCCCACCTTGTACTGATAATGTTTCAGATAGCGCGTATTGTAAATTAATTTATATCGGAAGGTGCACTTTAATGTATACGGCAAACGAATATTTCAATTTAAGCGATTCGTCGATATAAATATAAGGTTAAACATTATTAAATTTCGAGTTACAAGTGATAGTATATATTAATTTCATACGTATCAGGTTATATGTATGTTTTCCTTGTTACAGCATGCTCCGTTTCTCGGAGCTGGGCCCCAACGAGCGGCCTCACACAATACCACCTCCTAAAGACATATTCGGTCACCAAAATCAGTAAGGATATTTATAAAAACCTTAAATGAATTATACTAATAGGAGACTATTCTATTTTGAATGAAACGAACTAATTAACCTCCCCTGTAGGTATTAGACAATATTGTAACAACCTATCGCATTAACTAAATATGTATGTCATTGTTACAGCCTCCTCCGTTCAATGGACCTAGGCTCCAGTGAACGGGAAAGGAAAACGGAGCCGCTTCGCTCGCCCGCGCCGCCGTCGCGATGCGAAGAGAGGAGTTCGGCGGAGCGCGAGCGCAGCACGGAGCGGAGAGACACAGGTCAGTCCCACGGCACCGTCGCGACACCGCGGTTCTGTTAGCCCGCGCCCCGCGCCGTACCCGTAGTTTCGTACGCCTACAACGCTCGCTCCCCCCCCTGCCCACCCCCTCGCCGCCGCCCCCTCCCCTCGTGCCCGCGTAACCGTGCTGTGACCGCAGGTGCGGAGGAGTGGCCGGCGTCGCCGCCGCCGCTCAACAACAACACGACGCACCACAACCACAACGGGCCGGCGCTGCCGCCGCCGCCGAGCCCGTTCCGCTTCGAGGAGCACCGGCCGTACCGCTTCGCGGAGGATATGGGCCCGCTGCCGCCTGGCGCGCTAGTGGGCCGCCTCGGCGACTCGCTCATCCCCAAGGGCGACCCCATGGAGGCGCGCCTGCAGGAGATGCTGCGCTACAACATGGACAAATACGCCAACTCGAACCTGGACACGCTGCACATCAGCCGGCGCGTGCGCGAGCTGCTGTCCGTGCACAACATCGGCCAGCGGCTCTTCGCCAAGTACGTGCTGGGCCTGTCGCAGGGCACCGTCTCCGAGCTGCTCTCGAAGCCAAAGCCCTGGGACAAGCTCACGGAGAAGGGCCGCGACTCGTACCGCAAGATGCACGCGTGGGCCTGCGACGAGGCCGCCATCATGCTCCTCAAGTCGCTCATTCCCAAGAAAGGTACATATCATTGTTGTCCTAATGAGCGTCTACCGACACCGCCCTCCCCCTGCCGTGTCGGTAGACTCAGCGCATGTTGTCAGTCCCCCGTAGTCGATCTCCCGAACGGTTAGCTACGCCGCCGCTATCGGAGCTTGTCAAACGCGCCATCAATCACCAGGAGAATCCGACGATAGCTATTAAACGTGAACCGGAGCGATTAACCGCAGAACAAAAGATATTTTTGGTCGAACTTTGCAAACGCTTGCGCTTAACATTCATCTGGGTGATCATTTGCAATTTGTCACTTTTTTATGATCATCCGGCACGCTTTAAACCGAGTTGCCATCGGCTAACTGGTAATAGCTTTAATCATTCCGATTAATAAGATAGGTCCTTCGAACCCGCACAAATGCATTTGAAATTATAGTCTTAAAACACGTAACGATTCAAAGATACGATCGATTACTATTAATTAGAATGAACCTAGTGTGTACCGACATCGTAAAACTAATTATAAATTCAATGTCACGTGTTTTAAGATAACAGTTAACAAAATATAAAGATAATTTTTCGCACTCGAAGATGGCAACTCAAGTTCCGCACTTATGTTTTGTTTAATACTTTTTATGTTCTTTCCTTTCCGAACCTTATCCTTTTATTTATTCCGCCTCCTCATCCCGCCGTATCCTGTGCGGAAACTATCTTCAGAGAATCGAGATTCCCTCCCTTGTTACATAAAGGGGGGTGGGAGGAATGGGGACATGGTCAAGCCCCTCCCAGGCGTACCGCGACTTCGATTTATAGTTTTAATACGTGTCGCTTTTGTTAATGCCGCCCGCCATTTTGTTTTAGTTTTTAAACACGCTAAAGGATTTGAATGTTAATGTTTCGATGTTGTTAAAATGATTTATTGGTGTGTGTTTTACGAAAAACGTTAATCGTACATTTTACGAAAACACATATTGTCTCTAAAACGTACCTGACCGTATGACCTTTGCGTCAAATTAAAAAAAGAAAAAAAATAGCAAAAACGCGGCAAATGTTTAAGAAAAGAACACGTAACACACCAACACATGTAAAATCATATTTGTATGTATGACGACGGTAATACGTGTGTTCGCGAGTTTGAAAATCGAATGACCTTTGCAGGAGTATTTTAACATCAATACAATACAAAAGAAACGCGACAACATCAATTTCCTATATCCTAAGTTCAGTTTCGTAATTTGCGTCGGGCTATCAACACAAAGGCGGTCCTTGATCCCGCCATCGCGATAGATAACAAATGACAGATAATGAATGTTGCCATGACTCAAATTTGAAAAAAGATTGATTTTCTGACAATATCGATTCGAGTAGCATAATGACGGAGGACTGTAATAACAAGCAAGTAATAAGTGGTCACAGCACGCAACCGTGAGAACACCTTTGTATTAGCTAACCGTTCTACAGAATCAGTTTGAGTGCATGCTCGATGTTCCACGTCAGCTGCTTTTGATTTTTTGAATAAAATGTATCCTTTTGCGTGGTCGTACGTTTTATATGCAAGGGGCATGACACGTAAATTTTGTTTATATCTTTTTTTACTGTTCACTTGTTAGAATTCTGTTTTGAACACTAAATGTTATGTTCTATTGAGTTACACGTTTTACGCCTTAAATATGTTATATCTGAGCGAACGCTTGACGTATTTGTAACTAATATTCCATAGACAACACGCTATGGCCCACTTGGGGACAAACAAATGACACCGGTAGATAACAGTACTCTTACATAACAGTAATAACACAATTACAGTGCAGTATTGTTTGTTTGGTTCCCACGTTTAGTTCACTCTCCTGTCCGAGTGTTGCCAGATCGACGTGTCCTATTTACATTTCCCTGTTTTTATATTTTTTTGTTATTAATAGCAACATAAGGTGTATCGCTATACAAAAGAAAACTACAACTACATTATTAATTAATGATGTTATATTTATTCATTGAACATTATCGTTGCGATTTCAATTACAATAATCGGATTATTGATTGGAAACAAGATAGTTTTTCAATACGTGTATCGGTCGATAGAAAAACTAATAATGCAGCGTATATTAGCAGGAGCAGAGTCAATCGCTTTGTTAATATGCTTGTTCACATCGCTCGAATGCACTTCGCGATACTCATTTCTCACTCAATAAAATCGATGAATAATACCCACGTATGACTACTGAAGCCTGACTAAATCTTCATTATCATGTGAAAAAAAATTGTGTATACACTTATTAGATTATTAAGTCAATTACAGTCGCCGCCCATACCATTTGTAATAGCCATCGCAAAATAGCAAAAACGCCTTTATTAATTAAAACGGTAGGCGGGAAACGGCGTGAACTGCAAACTGGTATTAGTGTTTTTTCCACCTTCTAGTTGATTAGTTCTAAGTCACGGAATACATACATGTATTATGCCAATTATACAAAACAGCGCATAAACAATCCATTTTTATCAATAAAAACCTTTATGTACGAACATAATATCGTTCGCGCGTTCAGATTCGAATTTAAATTTCGAATTTCTTTATAGCGTGCATGTGTGTGTTGTTTGTCAATAATAAATACAGAATATAAATTGAGCTAAAGGTGAAAGCATAACAAACTTGCCATTTCGAAAATATATCGCGTGCAAACAATGATACTTTCTTTAATTGTGAATTCAACTTTTTCAAAATAAATTACCGATCACTTGTTAGTGGACGTCCGTTGCGAATAACCGATATTATCGTGACTGGGTTCAATTCCCGGGCGAAGCGAATAAATCGGCTAGCTATCAACGTATATCAAAGAGCATGACCATCTTGTAAACTTTTTCACACAAACATACATTATAAATTAACCGAGCATCATTTATTTACTTCATCCATCCATCCAATTATGTATCGTAATGGTGTTTTTTAATTATCATACGGGCAATAATAGAATGGCCAATGTTGCCATCGTAATAACCTTTAGTCAATACACTGCGTCGATTTAAAGGTGTTTTTATCAACAAACTCAAACAGCGTGGCCAATGCGTCTCTAATTCAAAAAGACAGCCATAAATGGAGTTCGGAATAAAAACTTTACATGCAATTAAAAACAAAGAACGATTCGCGTGAAATGGAACGCAACAATTATTACACCAGTTTTTCCAAATAGCGTTCCATTGTCGAATGTCTTTTGAAAATCGAACATGCAAAAGCGCCTAAGCAATATTTGGATAAAGTTCGGCTGGAACGGTTAAAGCGAAGCGTGAAAATCTATTTTCAATGGCCACTATCGGCGCAGGACAGCAAGGCTTTACTCTCAAAGTTAACCCTTGACGCTCTTACCCTCATACAGCTCTTAGTTTAACGCTAAGCAAATTTTAATATTCAATTCGGCTTTTGTTTGGAAATTGTTGGGAGTTGCGTGTAATGAAACGGAAACTAGAGGGTTAATTAGAACTCACCTTAGACATGTTATAGACGTTTTTAGTTGAGTAAATGTTAATAAAATTAGTTATATAAAATTGTACTGTATATTCGCGTCAATTTGCACACAATGTGACTATCTAGAGTGACTATAAAAAAAGTGTTAACATTATTGTAAACAAAGGGTTTTTTCTTATATTATTATTAAATAACTAAATGGCGCTAATCTTTTAAGACACATAAGTAAGTCGATAAAAAAAGTTTTCTTTTAACTAAAACTAGTAGAACTTGCCTATAGCTGCATTAAATATGTGAGTGGTTACGTTCAGAAACAATAGTGTCAAAAGCATTTAAGCTGTGCAAAGTTTTGAGTGTGTTAGCATTAATGCTCCGACCAACACATCGAACCATCCCAAGTTGGCTTTCCGAACGCTAGTTCGAAATTTAAATTGAAGTCTTGCATGGAACATTTTATTTATATTTCGAATTTATATTCTTTGTTTTCATCTTATAAATGCGAAAAATACGTTTATTCATTTACTTCAAATTGTGTGTATGCAGAAACTGTATTATGAATTTTATGATATTTCAGTAACCAAGTGAACAAACGATACCCGTAAAAGGGTCTAACACATGGAAACTTTTAAACAACTGGGCTCGATCCTATATCATAAATCATAAACTCTCAAACAAACATTAAAATATTAACAACGGATAATCGAGTAATAATCATTTCAACGCTGTAATTTCATACTATAAAAATATCCATCGTCAATTATTAATGAAAAATGTTTACGATATTACGCAGAACGCTTGTCTTTGTTCAAACTTCCACAGCGCCTACCGCCATCTATCTGCGAGTAGGGGAAAAAAACGTTAATCCGAAATTGCGAGCATAGACAGCGTTAAACGGGGAAAATTAACACCGGCGTCTTACGCGAACAATTATAAAACTACGATTACCGAGAGACGTACACAATTTACGCGGCATTTATTACGGGGCAACCACTACAAAAGACAGCGCAAAAACAAACAGCGACGGTAGCCACTTAGAAAGCGCCTTTGAAAAACTAAATGGCCGCTTAAAGAGCGTTTATGCTGAAATAACTTGAAAAGCCCAGAAAAAGTGTGGTATGCGTGCAACAATGTACTGGTAACGCCATCTGTTGTGGAGCGGCGGCAGCGGGCAGGGGTCAAGAAGTAATTTCGCCAAGAATGCTCGCCGACTCGCGGCCGCTTTGATGGCTTCCGACGAAGCAATCAGACCTCTTTACGGGCATATTTATGATTATAATACCGTGTCTCATTATATACTTTATGATTTTATACCTAACTGGCTGTCCTGGATAATAACCTTCGAGTAATTGTTACGCTTGTCGCGTAAACGAGCCGAGAGCGAGAACGCTTAGCGATATATCTCGCTCACTCTAACGCCGAACCTAATCATAATTTCTGCTAAATTATTATTCTTTCGCGATATATCTCAACGATAAGATCTCGCGAGTCATACACAAAAAAGGATTTATTTTATTATTTTACTCATGTGTTTAATTAAGTAGGAATGTTACTGTGTTAATTATATGCCAAGGTAATAACGTGTTACTGGATTGTTCTACAAAATACTCGTTGCATTGCAATATGGCCGAAGCAACAGATTTAGCCATATTACGATATTCTCGTACAGGATACATGCACATTCAATACATTTGCTGATCGTTTGCCCAACTTTGCCACCAACGTTGATCGCATAGATGCGATGCGTTATTCAGTGAGGACGAAAATAAAACAATTAATTAATACGCACATCCGAGAGGCTAGGGTTAGCGGACAACTAAAATATACTCTAAAATCACGTTATTCAATTATCAACATTCGTAAAAAACATTCTAAATTTGAATATAGAACACATAATTCGAATTATTCTTCTTCATCTTTTTATTAAAGAACTATGTCTGCTGTAACGTTCTTTGTAACTTGAAACTGACACCATTTCAATACTTTTCGCACACATTTGTGGACAATGTCCTGGGACATACATTTGTGAATTTTATTGTTATGTCCTTTGTTTATTTTGATATATAACTGTTTTTGTCCCAAATAAAGAAAAAAGAAATAAAAAATAAATCTAGTATAAATGTGAGGGGCAGAACTGAAATTATAGACAATCCGACTCATATTAATTCCAAATTCGAAATTTCCTCCCAGTTTTATTTGTGGCAATGAGCACTAGAATTCATTTTTCGTCTTGACGTTTAAGCATTCGTCCAATATTCTTTATTAAATGCACTGCATTTTATAGTAAATGGCATCCCTGTGAGATATAAAGATAAAGGAATGACGATGTGCGCACATTTATGTACGTATTCACGTTTCAGAATATATTGCATTGCACTAGAAACGACATGAATACGCTAATATTAGTTCATTTTAAACGCTAATTGTGTTAAGGGCATTGTATTAAGAATTTCGACGCAAAACTTTAATGGTTTGTGTATCACTCTTGTTCAAAATAATTTGTTTAGTTATTTCCTACTTATTGTTTTTTATATTTGTCGCCACATTGTTTATGGAGTAACGAGTTATTTCATTTTATTCTTTCAACCCTATTCAAATAGGTTATGTCTTAAATATGTCACTTACAATTAAAATATACAAGGATATTTGTAAGGTACTACTATTAATCTTGTATATTTTTATACACAAAAACCCATTAAACATGAATCATTTGTCGTCCGTTCGCAATTATAACCAAACTACCGTAAATATGAGGCACCCACGCATTCGATTCCTCGGTAACGCAAAATAAGATTTGTCACAAAATTCGATTCGGAACAAAACAGTTGCATTATTCACTCAGAAAGATTGATTTAAATGATACTCGGACGAGAAATATTGTAACCGCATTTACTGGCAACTTTAATGTATTATCTGTATTGATTGTTGTTTAAAAATAAAATATTTTGAATTTCGAATGCGCGGTGGAATATAATTTTAATACATATTATTGTTAAAGGTTTACGCGGCCAGTAACATATTGTATTGTAGATGAAAAAAAAAACTTCGACATTTGGAATTCGAAGTTGGCGCCAATTAAATCATCTCGCCATTTTGTTTCCTCGACCCAACTAAAGCTGTTGTCTAGGAAATTAAGTGAATCGCCACATATTTTACGAAATAATTAATAATACACGTATGTTCAGGGAAAGCGGACAATAATTTAGAGATCTGTCACAGTAGATGGCCTGTTTAAGTTGTCAGTTCGGACGCGATTTGTGGGCGGCCATTTTGCATCTTTGCTCCTTGTCTTGCATAATTAGTAAGGATTAATGTGTGGCTATGAATGACTTGTTTTTACAAAACGAGCTAATTCCAGGCGACCTGTTTATAAATTGCCGGGACTTTGCAAACTCATTAAAATAATCACGTTGACTATGTTTAACTATTTCAACGAGGAAGGGAGGCTAATGTAAAATTACACACATTTTTGCTACACATTGAATGTAGTAAATATCCGAGCTTTATAACTTCTTTGCGGTTGTTGAACGAAATAATATGTTTAAATAAAGAATTCGCTAAATGAAACTTCTTACACTTACACCCACTTCTTTTTTTATCTATGGCAATCAGTCAACAAAATTCGCGGGCCCATTTTTGAAAATCGAACATCAGAATTCAATAGATGCAGCTGTAATTGGTCTATTAGGAGCATTGTTAAAGACCGATTTCCCTAATCAAGTTACAAATCAATTCAATAAATCAATTCAACATAAGTACATACGAATGAGTTTGCTAGTTAATCGCGACTACGCATAATGCTCGCGTGCCGTGTGGTAATCAATTGTTCATATAATCAATACAAATCAATTCCTTAATAACTGTTCAGAACTGTTTTATTGATACCGTTCCTAGATTAGTAGGTCTTGGTTTTGTCTGTAGATTTTCTAGATTGGGTCAAATTAGTGTTTAAAAGCTTGACTTGTATAATTTAGCTGGCTCTGAAGGTTGCCATGTGAAATATAGGTTTATGTAGATTTATTGCAAGCATGTACATTTTAATATTTGCCAATATAATACTGTTATTTTACAATTGACTAGATAGGGTAATTATATAAACTCATTACATTTTTATTGCACTATTTACTTATATCTCAATTACGGATTAACCGGTTTGGCTGAAAATATGTGTGGGGGTAGCTTAGAACCAAAGACGGACATAGGAAAGTTTTTATCGCGGAAATCCCACGCGAACGGGAACATACGAGGAAAACCCTGGGTCTATCTTTCCTATAACTATGCGGACAAAGCCGCGGGCGGAAAGCTAATCCTACTTATATAATATTATAAATGCGAAAGTTTGTAAGGATGTGTGTGCGTTTGTTGCTCTTTTACGCAAAAACTACTGAATCGATTGCAATGATATTTGGTACGTAGACAGCTGGACGACTGGAACAACATATAGGCAACTTTTTATCCCGATATTGATACGGGATACGGACTTACGCGGGTGAAAACGCGGGGCGCAGCTAGTACAATATAAATATAAAAGGTAGCTTTCGAAGCTAAAAGCTAAATGTAGGAGCCTCTGTCTACGATCAGGTGTTTAAACGAATTAGAGGCCAGCGTCGAAATTAGTTTATTTTACTTAAAAACTTCCTCGTCGATGCCCTTTGCTAAAGTTGAAGTGTACTTAATTTGCAGTCAATGAAAATGTTTCGTGTTCCAACCGAAAAAGGATTGCTAGCTACAAACTGTTTTAAACAGTACTAATACCTTAAGATGTATTCAGGCTGTAAAATGAACACACGGTGCTATTTTAAAATCTTTATAAAAAACCAAATGACAATAGAAAAAAATCCAAAAAGAAAAAAATGTATTATATCATATAATAAAGATATTATTGCCTGTATAGTTTGATATACGAATAGAGGCTGCGTTTAAAAATAGCACTCGTAACGTTAAAAATAGCTTACATTTACAAAACTGCTACACGAGGGTTGCTGCGTCAGCACAAAATTGATTATCGAATCTAGTTAGAAACTACGGTCGTCCGCCAACGGTAATGTTTTTATCTTTACTCCGGGGAAATAATCAGCAAGACTAGGAAAAATTGTGACAATTGCATTGACAGAATACTAAAATAGGTAAACGTTTGTGATTATTCCGTTTCTCTATTTACAAATAACATAATGCTCTCTGTGCTAAATGATCCTATGGTTAACTCCAATATATAAAGTAATTATTCATTCAATTTATTCTGAACTTTATGAATGTCTCGAAAGAAAGAAGTTAATAGCAAATACACCTAGCTGGAATTTAAAAAAAGTCTCTCCTTTATTATTGGCTTCGTACGTTACGGAAAAAATGATCTGTTTACAAAACAGAAACACGGAACTAAGAAAGCTGGCATAAAACTTTCATCGCGGGCGATACGTGCCGGCCGTTTCATAGTAACTTTTTGCTAGCTCAAAACACGCGGCAATCATTCGGCCTCTCGACGGAATCAATCGTGGTCGCTGCCCCCGCCTGATTGCCATCTAGCACGCGATCATCTGCCCCTACGCACGCCACGAAACTTCGGACAAAAGAAATGTACGGCTTCGTAACGCTCGCTCTCATAATTCATGGGAAAGGCCACAGGAGTTGAGTGAGTTATTGACAGGAATGCAACGGCTTTTTAGATTCATTAACTACTTTCCACTGTTTTTCACACGCGCCGCGATATAAATCAACGTTTTTGTTGTTTAATTGTAGAAGTATGGTATACAATTGAATAATAAAATCGCGTTAGTTAGCCGCATATGACACAATTGTGGACGGAATCTGGAATGCACGTTTCGTTTTAACATTTAGCACCTAATTTCGACTGCAGTCGCCGGTTATGCAACTATTTCTTTTGCATCTCATTAACAATTCAAATGCGGGCATTTTTTCGGTTTCCCGCAACACTTTCGAGCGGCCCTGACGTCCGCCTCCGCGGACGACTCAAATGCAAATGAGCATCGATTTACGCGGTGACGTCTGACGCGCACTCACCCCTTTCTTTCCGACTACCTACCTTGATTTACAATCCCGGAATTGTGTTTCCCATTCGCCACCAAACCGATATGTGCCTCGAGTAAAAATTTACTACATTTTTTCCTGTCACAGTGACACAATAATTTAGGGCGCCTTTACTTTCAAAGTTCTGAATATTCATATGGCATTAGCAATCAATAACGGCCACAGAGGTATTACCTACTTTTCGCGTGCGTTCACGCGATAAACTTGCCATCGTATAAACAAATAATTCTCCACTTTTATTATTGTGTATAGACTGCGGTTTAAGAACTTGAACTAATTACGAAGTGACACTCGCCTCATTGTTATCTAAAATAAATTACGTACGTCAAGCATTAATAAACATTATCTTCGAAACGGATTAGCGCGAAGTATCCATCCATAGAAAATGCCATTTAGAGCGTTCGGAAGAAAGCGATAGACATTTAATAAGAAATAGCAATAGCAATTATTAAACTTCTTATAAAGTGCCTCAGGTTGGACGTTTCTTGATAAATAAGACTTTCGTGACCGGACGGTATAAATTTATGGCTTTCTTTTTTACAATCAATAGCCATCAAAAATGCACATCGTTATAGCGACTGTAGGTACACCGTATGGAGTGATTGTATCGCTTCACACTTTATAACCCCAAAGGAAGATAAACAACTAATCTAGATAGATCGATTGCAAACCGCCGGCCATTTTGAAGACACGCACAACATGGACGTCACAACTCACGAGTATGAGCAAAACGATTTTAAAGACACCGCGGATCACGTATTGGTAATTGCCGTCGCCGCGTTCGCAGAATAACAAAACATATTACAAAAGATCAAAGGAACTTATAGACGTGTGTTGAAATTTATCGACGGATTAATCGAATGCAGACGAAATAAACTAATTGATTGTCACCGACATTTGGGACACGGATGAAATTTTAATCCATCGGGTTGTTATTTTGATAAATTCAGCGGTTACGGCGTTGGCGGTAGGTCGTCACGTTCGCCATATTAATTGCGTTACTTCGTTTTATTCAATTTACTACATGTGCTTGTATAGTCACTGATTGACTAATTAGTGTTTATAGACGACGTTGGCTCGTTAAACTAGATAATGCGAACACCTGTATCGAGAACGTTTATAAATACTTGGACTTTTATTAGCTTTATATTTTCTAACAAAGGCGTGGACGTGATTACAAGCACAAATATAAAAATAAAGATGAAATAATCAAAAATGCTTTGTATAACTCAATTGTATTCTTAATTGCCTATAACAAGGAGGTTTACGTACAATATATTTGTGTAATAGCTTATTCTTGGTAACCGTATAGGGTCATTTGTAATGACCAGGTTTACTAACCGTAGCTGCTATCAAGATTGACCGAACGGATACATAAAAGATAAACATTGATGCCCAATTAAGCGGGCATTAAAACCAAACTAGGCAATTAAAAAACCGAATCACGTATATAGAGTTATTGTCTATGCTTTATGACTCAAAAACCGTGAACATTATGGTCATGCAGATGTAATCTGTGCCCGTCAGCCATCTTTGAAATGTACCACGTTTAGCCGTAAGTCGTTAACCGGCGGTGATTTCACAAAAAATCGTGTG
Organism: Zerene cesonia; assembly: GCF_012273895.1. NCBI lineage: Eukaryota > Metazoa > Arthropoda > Insecta > Lepidoptera > Pieridae > Zerene > Zerene cesonia. The sequence goes on along the minus strand of NC_052124.1, from coordinate 1,652,128 downwards.
TAAATATATATAAAAAATAACGAATTGAGGGATAAGATTGTAGCTTGAATACGTAATAAGTATCGAAGTGGTACGTGAGAAATGCGGCGATTTAAAAATGGCGAAAGTTGCGTTTGTACCGGACTAGCAAGCAAATGCGTGCGACGCTTGTTTCCCACAATTATGCTGTACATGAAACCAATGTCAATTTTTTTAAGCAATGTCATTTTGACAGATCGGGCTATTATGGCGGGAAATCTCGGCGATTATTTTGTTTATGATCAGATATAAAATCACTGAAGTATTTCTTGAGATTGCGGTGTAGGTATTCTAAATAAAGATGGAATTGTTTGCTGAACGAAATACATGTTTTATTTCAATGTGTTTTAGGTCAGTGAAATTATACAAATATGTATTACCAAATATGCCATGGTGATGTATCTATAACTAGATATATATAAAAGAAATAAACAGAAAAGTTATTTGTGTTATTGGATGTATGTTTGTAATTTTTCATACAAAACTACTAAAACGATTTCAAAATTTCTTTCACGAATAGTGACATAGATTATGTAGTATGTACCACGGGCGAAGCCCCGGCGAACAGCTAGTGCTCTTATTAAATTGAAGATATATTGTTTGCAATGGCATAATTTCTTTATCAACAAAATATTCATAATTATATGGCCCAATAATTATTCTATTTATTCGCATGTACTTAATTTAAAACAAAGAAAAGATGCACATCATTAAAACATAATTGCTTTTTCATTTTTAAACAATTTACCTACGCTCGTTTTAATTGTACTTTGTCAGTTTCATTAATTCACAAAGAAATTTTCCAAATTGACGTTTTAACGTTACAATAAATAAAACGCATTTAACATCCCAATAAAAACAGTTTTCTGAAAACAATAAAGTCCATTGCAATTTAATCTCTATGACCCCTCAATCAAGTGTTACTCTCCGTTGAACAATAAAATCTAAAATAAGCGAATTACACCGAACACACTGTCGGTTTTAAAATAAAATTTAAGAATGCAATTAAGTCTTTGTGATCTGTAAATTAATACGTGATCTTGAGTGTTCCTTTTCGCCGTCGTTAAGACGACCACAGAGTAAATATTTCCGAAAACGCGGGAAAAGTGTGCCGACAGATGTCGTGTGTCAAACTCCAAAAAAAGTTGGATAAATAACCACACATGATCGTTATTTACTTCGACCTAAGCAACTTTAATATAGGTATTCAAATGAGACGATAAGATCTGATGAAGTTTTATCTTGCATGCAATAAATCATTTTTAACTAAATATAATGAAAAAACGCCCACATTTTGGAAATGTCTAAAAATAAACAGCTTGATGAAGTGGACATAGTAGTTGTTATGACTTTTATAGTTTTTAAAATGCAGAAATGTAAAAAACTGACTACAATATTTTATATGCCTAAGGGTATTATAGCAACATGACTAATACGTTAACTACAAGCCATGGGCTATACTTTAAAATGGCGTATACTCATATTGTCGATTGATGTACTATTATACTAAGTTCTCACGGACAACTATTGTCTGTTATTAACTGTCGCAGTTGAAGAAACAGTTATTCGAGTAGTCCAATTTGACATTGCGTTAATTTATCCTAAATTCCAATTAAGTATAATATGCTAGATAGATAGTCATAACAAAGCAAACTGTGACGATTATGTTTGCCTTAGTTCTTTTCATTGTTTAAAGCGTTTAGAAATTTCACATAAACGGTATAAAATAACAAAGATTTAACTCGAAAAGACTCCAATTAACGCAAGGGCGTTAGCGGATGAATTAATTGCACGTCTTCATAAACAAATGTGACGCGTTCAGCAGCATCTATAGCGACATTGTGAATCCAGAGACAATATGTTGACAGATGAATGACCGCAATATGGCGGGTGGTTTTCGCGCGTAACTCCCGTTGTTTATGGCTGCGCGAGCGCCGCTTTAGGATCGGCTTAGGCGACGACTGGCCGGCCCCATTCACAGATATCGCTAATGTACCATACGTTGCACAGCGCGTCTTAATGACCCACCTAATTTCAATTGTAGCGAATATAACTTCAGTATTTATTACTTGGCAAGAGTGTGTACGTCGCCGGCCTATGTATACAACACAATTCAACCGCAATTAAAATTGTATGCGATGAAATATTGTTACGAATGCGACCTGTGAAAATAGTATTTGTAGATGCTTGATATTTTTGCTGTGATGCGTTGAAACCTTTACTTATCGTTGTATAAATCGATACGCTTTTTCTTGTAGTTTATTAGTTGTTTATTGTAACGGATTTCAATTAATTTTATTTATTTTCCGTTGCTAAATTTAATTCTACATTTCACATTCAAACCAAATGTCAAATTAAACCTCGTTTGAAGTCCGTTACTTAGCATTAAATTTGAATTAGTGGTATAGTCGTTCCTTATTAACGAGTGTTCTTATTCTTTCCAGTGGGTACAAAAGATGGCACTGCAGCACCAGGTTTTGGAAGGTCAGATGGCGAAGGTGACGAAAGGCTTGCACATATTCTCACTGAGGCTTCCCACATGATAAAAACCCCAACTCAGAACACGAATGATGACTCTAGAAGTAATGAAGACTCAAGTTCACCCAGGACGCAATGCCCCTCCCCATTCTCAAATAAGGTTCGTTCCTTTACGAATAATAATAATAAAAAGTTAAAAGTGAAATGTTTCGTTCATCTAAAATCTTAAGGTTTTTAAATAATTTTCATTGTTTAAATTTCAGGATTCAAGTCAAAATAGAAGGCTGAAAAAATATGAAAACGACGACATTCCTCAAGAGAAAGTAGTTCGCATATACCAAGAAGAACTCGCCAAAATAATGACGAGGCGAGTTGATGACATGCGGCACAACCGTGAAGGCTTTCCTGGGTAAGTGGAATATAATTACAATTATTATATTTAAAGTAGATCTCCAAACAGTCACTTTAGTGATTTCTTATAAAATGCACTTAGTATTTTATTTGAACTTAACATAGCTTTGTAATTTCCGAACATCTTTTAAAATCACCCATAGTTTATTTTACTTGCACCCTTTGAGAAAATCTTGATACAAAAATTTTAAATTATATGAGAACAGCAAATCTAAAACTAACATATAGCATGTTCCCTCCATTTTTCAGCGGCGGCATGCCTCCACACATGGAAAGGCCACCGGAGGACATCCGCATGGCCATCGAAGCGTACCACCGAGAGCTCGCCAAAATACAGCCAGGCGGGAACATGCCCAACTTGCACAATTTACCCGGAATGCCGCCCTTTCCCAACCTCATCGCCTTGCAACACCAGGCGATGCAAGCGCAGAACCAGCACATGAACGGTTCCGGCGCGGTCCAAGACCTCTCCCTGCCTAAAGACAAAAACGCCAAAATGAACGGTATGACTGATAGCGATAAGGACAGACAGATGGACGCGGAGGAGGCGATACGGCACGCGGGGAGCGCCTTCTCTTTGGTGAGGCCGAAGCTGGAGCCGGGCCAGCAGTCTACGGGCTCGTCGGCCTCCAGCCCGCTTGGGAACGCCATCCTGCCGCCGGCCATCACGCCCAATGAAGACTTTAGTACCTCGGCGGCTGCCAGCCCCTTGCAGCGAATGGCGTCCATAACGAATAGCCTAATATCCCAACCCCCGAACCCTCCACACCACGCCCCTCCCCAGAGATCGATGAAGGCCGTGCTTCCACCGATCACGCAGCAACAGTTTGATCTATTCAACAATCTAAATACAGAAGATATAGTGAAAAGGGTGAAAGAGGCGTTGAGTCAGTACTCGATAAGTCAGAGGCTGTTCGGAGAATCAGTTTTGGGGCTATCGCAGGGCTCCGTCAGTGACCTGCTAGCTAGACCCAAACCCTGGCACATGCTGACGCAGAAAGGAAGGGAGCCGTTCATTAGAATGAAGATGTTCCTGGAGGATGACAATGCTGTTCATAAATTGGTCGCGTCGCAGTACAAGATCGCGCCAGAAAAGCTGATGAGGACCGGAAATTATAGCGGAGCACCACGTAAGTGAAACATTATTTAATAGTCGTTTACTTATTTCTTTGAAAAAAAGTAATTAAGCAGCAGCTCAGCAAAGTAGGGAAATAATTAGAAAAGAGAGGAATTCAAAAATAAATGATTTTATTTATTTATGAAAATTATTAAAAAGGCAAAACTAATACAATGAAAGAAGTATATAAAGAAATATAATATTACAATTCTTGGTCACTTTTTTTATATTTCATGAAGAAACGCATACAGTGTAAACAAGCTTGTCCCTTTGCCAACATACTAATTTGTCCATTCTATTGCAGCGTGTCCGCCCAACATGAACAAGCCGCTGGCGCCGACGCAGAAGATGCTGTCGGAGGCGACGTCGCTGCTCAGCAAGATGCAGCAGGAGCAGCTGCTCGGCGGCGCGCTGCACCTACCGCCCGCGCTGCTGCTCACGCCGCCCGGCTTCGCGCCGCCGCACGCGCCGCACGCGCCGCACGCGACGCACCTGCCGCACGCGCCGCACGTGCCGCACGCGCCGCACGCGCCGCACCTGCCGCCCGACGGCAAGGAGCGCAAGCCGGCGCGCGCGCTGCCGCCGCACGTGGCGCCCAGCGTGTACGAGATGGCGGCGCTCACGCAGGACCTCGACACGCAGACCATCACCACCAAGATCAAGGAGGCGCTGCTCGCCAACAACATAGGCCAGAAGATCTTCGGCGAGGCGGTGCTCGGCCTCTCGCAGGGCTCTGTCAGCGAGCTGCTGTCCAAACCGAAGCCGTGGCACATGCTCAGCATCAAGGGCCGCGAGCCCTTCATCCGCATGCAGCTGTGGCTCAGCGACGCGCACAACATCGACCGCCTCCAGGCGCTGAAGAACGAGCGGC
>NC_052124.1:1646207-1647133 GCF_012273895.1 Zerene cesonia | reverse complement strand
TATACTAATTTATTACGATATAATATAAAATGTATATGGGGTAAATTAATGGGAAAAACATTTTAACTTTCGAGTACACAGTTAATGCACTTAATACGAGTTTTATTTTAAACTAACTGTTCGCCCCGGTTTAGTCCGAGATTCATGTATAGCCTATGTCACTTAGTAAGCAGTTATCTAATGGTCAACGAATTTTTGAAATCGGTCCAGTGATTTTTGCGTGAGAACATTACAAACATACCAAATTACATAAGTATCCTCATTATAAAGCCGGGTTGGACAGCTAGTCTACTGTAACAGAGTATCTGTATATCCCGATATAGGTACTATTTAATAGCGGAAAGATGACGCTATGAAACGGTGGCTTTATTGGCTAATGAAACTTATTTAACAGGTAGGATTTTATGTGGTCTAATAACATATTATTTATGGTGATATCCCATAATTATTATGGTTGTTGAATTAGGGATAAACGCAAGAAATTTCGTCATTTGAGCGCCATATTTTTATATAACATATTTGTATAAGGAAAATTTATGCTCAATTCTTACATAGCTGTTAACCCCGGCTTCGCCCGTGGTACATATATAGCCTATATCATTCAGCGAAGTTGCAGCTTCTAATGGTTAAAGAATTTCTGAAATCGGTCCAGTAGTTTTTGCGAAAAAACGTTACAAACATACAAATTTCAAAAGTTCTGTATATAACATTAGTTTGATTAGAAATAAGCCAGACTGAGGCAGATTTTGTTTCTTTCAGTATTGCTAATAAAAGTTTCATCAGAATCCGTTCATTAGTTCTAACGTAATTCAGTAGCAAACATACAAACAATATAGCCATACAAACATCCAAACTATAGATGTATTTATTATTTTCATGTATCGGTCGGTTTACGAGGCTTCAACTAGCCCTTTTTTTTTTTTTTT
>NC_052124.1:1645846-1646049 GCF_012273895.1 Zerene cesonia | reverse complement strand
TTAGAGCGGCAAAGTGGGATTACCGCTCTACCCTCCTGTGGGCGGCGTGAGCGGAACACGCCCCACGCCGCCTCGCCGTATCGGACAATAGATTACATCCCCGATCCATTGCCCGACGCCCTTCGTCATGGAGGCAGGTTGCGACTGTGTAAAGCAGTCGCAACGCGGCGACGACGCCCAATAGGACGTCGGCGCCGCATCGG
>NC_052124.1:1634811-1645746 GCF_012273895.1 Zerene cesonia | reverse complement strand
TGTGACAGCTGGACAAACATACTCTCTATATATGCCATTCTAGACTGAAACTCCAAAAGTCACCCGGGGCCGCTGAAAATCAGTGATGGTAAGGTAATTTTACCATACCATCTTATACTGAGCTGGCTCCTTTTGTCAACATTCATTGCCACATACCACTTAGTGAGCATACACTAGATGATTCTTTTATATATATTTAATTTTATTTTTCTTTTTGTTTTCTTTTTTTCTATTTCTGTTTATGTTGTCCATGTCTATGTTATGTTATCTAGTTGTGTTCATATGTCTAAATTTCCTTATGTGATGTTGACAATAAATGTGTTTATTATTATTATATATATAAAATTCTCGCATTTCTAACTCCTCCGATACGACTGGACCGATTCTCATAAAACTTTTATGTGTATATCGGCTGAGAATCGGCCAACATCTAATTTTCGTAGCACGTAAATGATAAGTGTATGACAGAACAGTGTTTGCCAGGTCAGATACTAATATAGAAGTTTCTCAGGTGACCAACCACTTTGAGCTGATCAACTACTCGGAGTGGGGGAGCTGCGTGAACGGGGTGATGTACGCTTGTGACCTATCGCACTACAGTGATGAGCCAGCGGTGAACGGTGATGGTGAACTGGCTGGATTGATTAAGAAGACTAAGCCGAAGTTTAAGTGAGTTGCTTTTGAACTGAGTTCAAAAAGGTGGAGCTTGTCATTTGACGGTTTTTTTTGTTGAGTATGTTACCTAAGAACTTTCGAATTGGTGAATCGATTTTGTGAGTTTTGTGTTAAATTTTTGTTAATTTCTAGTTATAATATTGAGAAGGTTGCATCTTGTACCGGATGATGAAAATAGGAAATAAAAAAAAATACGCCTCTGTTAGTCACTTAATATGTAGCTTTCAAATGGTAATGGTAATGGTAAATAAAATAATATGCTTTCTTTTATTGTTAATGTAATAAATTTTCACTTTGTAATTTTACCTATATTCAGGTAACACTAGCACTAATATTCTCAAAATAAATTGATTTATCCAAATGTAATGATGCATATAATAATTATATATGAAATATTAAAAGACCCATTACTAAAGACTAATTAAAACCTGCTATCACGCTTTACAGACTGAACGGCGCCCTAACCGCGCCCTCGGGTCCCGCGGAGTGCGCCTGCGGGACCGGCGCCCCGCCCTCCGCCGCGTGGGAGGGCTCCGCGCTTGTACCTCACGGCGCCCTACTACAGTTCGGATGCTTGCGCTATGTGTTCAGTATTACCGATACGCGCCGTTAGTGTGTAGTGTCCCTGGCGCCATGGGGCCTCAGTGGAACCTAAATTGTGTACACAGTAGATAAAACTGATACGCGATGATAGTGTGTAGTGTCAATAGCGCCCTAGGGCTTCAGTGGATCCTTAATTGTGTATAATAGTAGACATAAAACTGATACGTGATAATGGTGTCAGTAACGAATCAAGGGCCGCTGTAGTCATTTATTGAATATTCAGTAGACATGTGATACGCAACATTATGTTGTAGTGTCAATGGGGTCCTGAGGCCCCGGCGCCCTATCTGCATCCTGAAGCTTCAATCAAGCCTAATGGTATATAAGAAAGACAATAGAAAATTTTAATGGGTGTGGTGATAATGGCGCCTTTGTCCCATCACGGAGTTTCAGTGAAGCTCTTATTGTGCATGGAATAGACGGTATCACAGATACGCGCCTTTAATACACTTGCTGTTAGTGGCGCCCTTATCGCGCCCTAGTGCCTCAATGGAGTCCAAATTAAGTATGAAAATAGTTTTTGCGGCATTTCTATAAACATTGCACGTGAAGACTCCCTAACTGCGCCCTTTTTATATTTTATATGGATGCATTATGGGAAGTAAATTGAAATAATTTGTGTTTGTTGGAATTTATTTTTATTGAAAATTTTTGGACAAAAAAGGTGACATGCACTTATAATTAGATTTAAATTAAATTTCTAAATTTCTAACTAAAATGTATAAGCAAGGATTTCTATACCTCCTGTGTTATTCTGGTACATAAGGTGCATTACTGCGGAGTATTATCAAAATCGGTTCAGTGGTTTCCACTTGAAAGAGTGGCAAACGTACATCCTTACAAACCTACGCGTTTATAATATCATTAGGATGTAATTTTATATTATTTCTGTCATAACAGCTAACGCCTCAAAGAAAGCGTTTACATAAAGTTCTTGGTCTAAATCGAAAGAACTAATGAAAAGATAATCGTATAGATAGATTTAAAACTAGCGTTCCGCCCCGGCTTCACCCGTGGTCCGTTTTTCTCTATAAAAATCTTCCTTGTGCCTTAAAAAAACGTTAAATAAAATTTTGCCAATTTGGTCTAACTGTTATCAAGTTTTACATTTGACGATACATTTTTAATTATATAGTTAGATAAACAAATTCAAGTATTGCTCGAAGAACAATAATAAATTTTATATAAACAGCGATTTATTTCCCAGCCATGTGTGTATAAATGTTGCTATGTAAGTCTTTTACTTTCTCATTTCCTATTTATAGATAAGTGTTATTGTACTTTAGTTAGGCTTTTGCTATCGAATAAAACACATTAAAATTGTGTTTGTGTTTCATTAAAATGTGATCATAAATTGCTATGATGTAAAAATGTAAATAATGTTTATGTATTAAAATAAAATTCAATCTGAGTATATGTGAATAACTAACTGTAAAAGATAACCAGCTTTCCTTCTTAAATGGACTATCAAATACTGAAAGAACTTTTCAAATGCAAGCAAAAAGTATAAAAACAGGTATATTTTCCATTGAAATAAAATTCGGTTTTAAATCAATGCTTTATTTCAAGAACAATCGTCCCCTTCTTCCGGGTCTGGTTCATCAAAATCACGAATTTTGACATCTGCATCTTCGCCATACTGTATTATATTGTCTATGGTGATCAATATATTGTCTATGCTCTCTTCGTCCTTTATGTTAAGCGGGTAGAAGCGAACCAAACTAAAGTTTTCGATAACTTCACCGATAGCTTCTGTTAGTTTAGCGTATTTCTCGTGCCATCGGGATTTAACGTTCCTCATATCAGCTAGTAATATGTGGGGGTCTGGATCTAGGTAACTAAAAAATTATAATAATTTTGATCTGATTTACGCTATACTAGCTGTGCCCCATGGTTTTATCCACATAGTGTTCGAGATTGATGTTGAAATAAAATTTTTATTATTTTACCTTTTACACATAGTACCTGATGTTATACAGCCGAAAGCTTTCCTCAATAAATGGGCCATCTAATTTTTCAAATCGGACCAGAAGCTCCTGAGATTAGCGCTTCCAACCAAACAAACTAACACGTCTGTATTATATTAGTATAGTTTTAGAACTCCAGGCCCTTCAGTGATAATGGGATATAAAGCTAAAGCAAAGCAAACATAAGCACACTGTATATGTTAGTTTACATATATCATAGGAGCCATCATCAATTTACAATCCAAAATTATGTAAAATTAGTTGTAGCCTTGCTCCTCAAATATATACAAAAGACACATTGCAGTGTCATATGGTACAGCAGTATTTTTAAGAAGAGTTAACTACTGTCTATAGGTTGTATAGTCTAAAATCATGAAAACTCTACACATTTTCTTGCTTAACTATTACATATTAATTAACTGACTATATGGATTTTGGCATGTAGACTTGGAACATCATTATATTGTTTAATTAATTTTTGTATTGCCATCTCCACTATTCAAGTACACTTCTATTATATAATATGCATTTTAAATGTTTAGTTATTTTTATTTGTATGTATAAGTATTATAAAATACCAACTTATCAAGTTGTCTGCGGGCCGATTTACTCAATAAATCCATCTTTGTTAAAATATTAACATGTGGCAATTCTAAGTTCACCATCACACTGAGAGCAGCCATTGTTCCTGAAATATGGTTGATGAAAAACTTATGAATATGTTAAATTTTATTATTAAAAGTTGTATTAAATATTCATATAATGGTCGGGGTCAAAACTTTATTTGTGAAAGTGATATTTTAGTCCTATATTTAGATCATGCTTCATAAAATCCAGCCAGTTATTTATACAAATCAAGCAGTTCATTCAGAAGATAACAATTTACAAGCAACATGTTATCATAGCTTTTAAATAAAAGTAATCATTATTTCTATGTCCTTATATAAATTTACTTTTATAATACCTTTGAGCTTAAAGTTCTAATTCCTCATATTAAAAAGTAATATTTCAACATAGAATACCTGACAAAAACTTTGCTCCATCCACCATAAACTGAGAATCGATCATGAACACAACACATATTCTGAAATTCCACTTCTCCAGCTGATCAACCAGCCTCTTTATAACTGGTAAGTGGGTATACAACTCAATCTGTCCCGGGCAATCAAACAGTATATAATCATCATCCACATCTCCTAGTTGCTCTTCCAGCCAATCACAGTTTTCTAATAGTGTTCTGTAAATTGTTAAATATTATTGCGATTTTATGTACTCCAAGTATCATGCTAACAAAATTAGCCTGGAATTAAAACTGATAGATCCTATGGCTTCATTGGCTAGAATCTAGATAAAAAGTAGCCCATTACCTATCTCTGTACCAAAATTCAAGTAACACACTTGTATAAATCTTTACAAATTTTTGCATTAATATTAGTAGGATAGTATATACATAGAAAACATACTCCATACAAAATACAAGGCCTCCATTTGGCCCAAACTGCAGTTCTTCATCCTCCATAGCATCATCCAGATGTATTAACTCTCGAATATCCACTAGAGGCTGGTAATCAAAATGTTCTGCTGCCGGGTCCAGGTTTACAACCTCTATAAGCCTCTTGGTGTCAGTCGCATGTTTCACCATTGTGGAACAGTAGGTGGACTGTGGTAATACATTACGGTTAATGCAATTTATTAAAAAGTTATAAAATCATTTATGAAAACGCTCTGAGAGTTATAATTATAATTTAACTTATAGTCTAGAGAGTTTAAATTATGGTATGGTTTTTGATTTCTGTTTTGCTTAAGTACAAGTGAAAATATTTTAATGCGAAACACTATGTAAAGCACCAATACTGATGTTTAAAGTAAAAATGCTAAGTAATATGAAGGATATAAAATTATTTTCTAATGGAAAGTCCTGTATCTTGTATATAGAATAGTGTTTTAGAATTTAATTAAAGGAGGTAAAATGGGAATCACATAAATAAGAAACCTATTTAAAAGTTACGTAGATTTATATAAACGATACGATAAGAGGATTATTTGAAATTCTCTATTCTATGTTACTTACTTTTCCACTGCCCGCTGGGCCCACAACTAACTGTGCATAACGCATTGTTAATTTAATGTTAAAATACTAAAGTTCAGGTTATATTAATTTTTACAAGAACTACAAATGGACCATACGTTACTTTCCAATTAATCAAGTTTTATAACATTTGTGCATTTTTATAGGGACTGATCTTTTTTGTATATTATCTTTTTCTTGTATTTTACACTCAAGAAAGTTACTTTTTTATATTAAATTACATGCACCGTTGTTTTGATTCTATGAAAAGTCAAAATGTGTTTCAAATTCTTGAATGACTTTGACGTTTGAAGCATTTTCATACTAAAGAAAGATGCGTTCTATGAATTATAAAAATATTATTATTGATAACCGGGAGGACTAGGAATTGATGAATACACATCATTATGAATAAAAAATCCACAATTTTAGTAAAAGTCGAGTTAGAGTTACACATATAACGCTCTTCATTCTGTAGACTTTAGCATATAAAATGTAGATTTTTTTAAAGTCCTGGCTTGAAGTAAAAAGTAATTAAAATATAAAATAACAATAAACTATCAATTACTATCAAATATTTTCGTGCGAGAGTGAGTTTAAAAACATTCGGAGCAATAAAATATATAAATAAAAATATGCCAGCAATTGGAATCGATTTGGGAACAACATATTCTTGTGTAGGAGTGTGGCAGCACGGTAACGTTGATATTATAGCTAACGATCAGGGAAATAGAACGACTCCGTCTTACGTAGCTTTTACTGATACTGAACGTCTCGTAGGCGATGCCGCTAAAAACCAGGTAGCACTCAATCCAAGTAACACTATATTTGATGCGAAGCGTCTTATCGGTCGTAAATTTGATGATCCGAAAATTCAGCAAGATATAAAACACTGGCCATTTAAAGTGATCAATGATGGAGGAAAACCTAAAATTCAAGTAACCTACAAAGGCAAGACAAAAAAATTTGCACCAGAAGAAATTAGCAGCATGGTTCTGGCGAAGATGAAAGAAATCGCCGAGGCTTATATGGGAACATCAGTAAGAAATGCCGTTATAACCGTCCCTGCTTATTTCAACGACTCGCAAAGACAAGCTACTAAAGATGCAGGAGCTATCGCTGGTCTCAACGTGCTTCGTATAATAAATGAGCCAACAGCTGCAGCGTTAGCGTATGGTTTGGATAAAAATTTAAAAGGAGAGAGAAACGTTCTTATCTTCGATTTAGGTGGTGGGACTTTTGATGTGTCTATACTTACCATCGACGAAGGATCTCTCTTCGAAGTTAAAGCTACAGCTGGTGACACACATCTTGGTGGAGAAGATTTTGACAACAGACTAGTCACTTTTTTGGCTGACGAATTTAAGAGGAAACATAAGAAAGACCTCCATTTGAATCCCAAGTCATTAAGACGTTTGAGAACTGCTGCTGAGAGAGCTAAGCGTACACTATCCTCAAGCACAGAAGCGAGCATAGAAATAGATGCACTATACGAAGGTATAGATTTCTTTTCTAAAATATCTAGAGCACGCTTCGAAGAACTCAATGCAGACTTATTTCGCGTTACATTAGAACCGGTTGAAAAAGCGCTTAAAGATGCCAAATTGGATAAAAATTCTATACAAGACATTGTTATGGTTGGGGGCTCTACACGCATACCTAAAATACAAAGCCTTCTTCAAAATTTCTTTAACGGAAAGAAGCTTAATATGTCTATAAATCCTGATGAAGCTGTAGCTTATGGTGCAGCCGTCCAAGCCGCAATTCTAAGCGGAGAAAAACATTCCAAAATAAATGATGTTTTGCTTGTCGACATTACACCTCTATCAATGGGTATTGAAACGGCTGGCGGTGTAATGACAAAAATAGTCGAACGCAACGCTAAAATACCTTGCAAACATTCTCAAATATTTACAACCTATTCGGATAACCAGCCCGCTGTTACTATTCAGGTTTATGAGGGTGAAAGAGCTCTTACGAAAGACAATAATTTGTTAGGTACTTTTGATCTAACTGGTATCCCGCCAGCACCTCGAGGTGTCCCACAGATAGATGTAGCATTCGATATAGATGCCAATGGAATCCTTAATGTAACTGCTACAGAAAATAGCACCGGTAAAAGCAAGAACATTGTTATCAAGAACGATAAAGGCAGACTGTCACAAGCAGAGATTGATCGCATGCTAGCTGATGCTGATAGATATAAAGAAGAAGATGATCGTCAGAGAGAGAGGGTCGCTGCTCGTCATAAACTGGAAGGGTATTTGTTTGGAGTAAAGCAAGCGTTGGACGATGCTGGGAAATTAGGGGATAATGAATGTGCGAGGGCTCGTAGAGTTTGTGACGATGCCCTAAAGTGGCTTGATAGTAATTCTTTAGCTGAAAATGATGAATATGAAGATAAGCTCAAAGAAGTGACCGCAGCGTGTGCTCCCTTGATGAAAAAACTACACAGTGCTGGAGCTAAGAGTCGTAAATCGAAGGACAGTGACGAACCTGTTATTGAAGAAGTTGACTGATTTTTTTTAGTTTTTTAACTGTTATGTAAAATTATGAATATACCAAATTAATTGTGCAATTTATTACCAGCATTACTTTTTTATATCCTTTTATATACCATATAGCTGTTGTTTTTTTTATTTTTTTTCTTTATATTTCGTATGTCAAATAAGTGTGCTTACGTGTGCTATGGTGCTTCTACGAATCATACTTAATTCTATGAAATGTAAACCATTATATCTCATTTGTCAACATATTACTTTTTGGACGTGTTAGTCTTACGGCTGCTTTCAATATCCTATTAGTATCCTACAGATAGGTCTCTTCGGTAATTAGCTAATAATTTTTAATTTGCATTTAACAATCAAGGTCAACCGCTGTCTATCAGTAACCGAGGACAGATGGCATCATACCTCGCAAATGTTCTAACTCTCTGTACAAAAGCATGTGCAATACACAACTAGTTTTATTTCAAATATTTCAAACAGTTGGGAGATATTTTTTCTATAACATCAAAAATAAAATAACGTTATTGCGATTTTCTTAAAGGGGCAGATATAATATTCAATAGGACTGTCACATTTACTAAACCGATTTTGATAGCATCAAATTAGAAATAGACTAAATCTTAGTAAGACGCTTCCTTATACTCATGCTTATTAATCACTTGTTTGATTAGTAGTAGAATTTATTTTGATACATTTGTATTTTAGCTAGTGTCCGGTAAACAATCCAAAAAGATTTAATTTATGATTCAGAAAAAAAATCCTGTAATAGATGAGAGCTGAAAAATTTGCTCAGAAAATTCCACAGGCGTTAAAATTCTAATAAAACACATACATCGATTAGCAATTTCTTTATTTTAATTCAATAACTTTAGAAATTGTTCAGAAAGAAGACAATGGTTCAGCGTCATTAATATTATGATATGAACAATAATAATTACTGCTATAATTTTATCACTATATTATAATTTATATAATGGAGATAATGTACTAATGATTCCTATTTCCTACGAGACTCATATACACGGCCTACTACTCACGTCACTTTAACAAATCAATTATACAAACTATAAAGTCAAATTATAGGTTATTTAGAATATTCTGGATGCACTGTACTTTTCGTAACGTTATAACAGAGCCAGTTCATTGGTAAATTAGAAAAGCAGTCAGTCTTTTCAGTATTCTATTTTTGAACGTCATTTTTACAAACATGTGATTGAATAATATTTAAATAATTTTTATGTAATACATGGCATTTAGACATAAAACATTATATTTTAGCATGTATTTGTTTATCACATAAAATTGTTTTGTGCCATTAATAAGAAAATATTTTTTTCGAATGTTTGGCATCACAGAATACTCTGACCCATTCCAACAATGATAATTATAAATTCTGTAAATATCCATAAAGCAAAAGCTACTTCAAAACACAGACGAAAAAGCAACGTACCATAGATATCGTTATATTTAAAAATTAAACTCTGTCAAGTATCTTCCGATACATTTATGAAATAAACAATTCGTTACTGTTAAACAGCCTAATGTAATATTGACTATTACATGCTAAATCTTATTTCTAGACTTATTTTCATATTTAACATCGATATGTATGGAGTTGGTAATGCTATAAAACTGAAGTATTGAAAAATTGCATTTAAGTCTTTCAAAATTCAATAATAAACCTCGGGAGGGGCCTAGCGCTATTAAGAATTTCGTTAATTTGTTCAACATTGTCAAAAGTTAAAAATTTTCCTTTATGATAACCCCGTTTACGTATAATTTTGGGCTCACTATACCTAATCAACTATTTCGCTAACTAATTTTATGTGGCATTTTATATTTACACAATAATAACTGAATATTATTTACATCGATGCAAGGGGTATGGTTCCCGTTTAAATGTACATTTCAATTATCGATATAATCTAATTACGAGAAAAACAAAAGGGATAATAAAACAAAAAATAAAACAACAAAAATTCAAAATAAGATTAAAAGCAAATTTATTGCTAAAAATAAAATAAATCTATAACCACAAGCAATACATCATTTGCTTATCTGTAGGATAATTTGTGTTTGAATTTGTACATTCTTTTTTTAAAATCACTAAGTCTGTTACAAAAGTAGGGTCTATAGATCTCGTGAAGAAATTGTCTATGATATACAGTGACAGATAATATACATCACAACTTTGAGCCATACTGCTTATGTATTACATAATAATCGTAGAAAAACATAAAATTGTATAAAATAAACATCCATAATTTAAAGTGAAACTCACATAACCCAATAATAATATTTTTAACCTCACCGGTTCATATAAACATAATAATACTTTTCAACTGGGATACAGTATACCGTTACTTAAATTTACATCTGATTGCACTTTAAAATTTATTTAACAATAAACGTACTCTACACTTAACTAATCGGCGACGGCTCGCGTCGGTCACACGCCAGTCGACAATCTCGTATCCTACGTACATATTTACAGGACCGCGTCTCGGGTTCCACATATTTGGTATATTTATTTACAACGATCGAATCTAAAGTGTGACGAGCCGCACTTAAAATATTCAGTTGGCCGCGCCCCTTCCGGGCGCGTAATACATATAAAATTAAAGCGAAATGCAAATTTTGTATCGCAAGTTCCCGCGGGCGGCGCTCGCCTAACGCTATGTACAGAGTCTTTGGCCTCACAGTCGAGTCGCTACAACTACACGTCACTCGGCGGGCGCGGAGCCCTCGCCGCCCTAGTACTCCCACTGGTCCTCCGCCTCCGTCTTGA
The DNA here is from genome assembly GCF_012273895.1 of Zerene cesonia. Lineage (NCBI taxonomy): Eukaryota > Metazoa > Arthropoda > Insecta > Lepidoptera > Pieridae > Zerene > Zerene cesonia. The sequence continues at coordinate 1,635,138 of NC_052124.1, read as the reverse complement.
TGTCGTCGGGCGCCAGCGCGGGCTCGGGCTCCGCCGCGGGCGCGGGCTCCCGCGCGGGCGAGGGCTCCACCCGCACGGTGGGCTCCGCCTCGCGCCGGAAGTCGTCGCTGCGCATCACGCACACGCCGTTGATGATGACCTCGTCGGGGCGGCGCGGCTTGTCGTCCTGCCAGTCGGGGTTGACCCACTGCGGCGCGGCGGGCTTGCGGCGGCTGGAGCGCGCCGGCGCCGACGCCGCCTTGGGCTCGCTCTTGTCCTCGTCCAGCGAGTCCTCCGAGCCGAGGTTGCTCTCCGCGTCGTCGTCCTCGAACTCGTCCGCGTCGGGCT
>NC_052124.1:1612123-1633811 GCF_012273895.1 Zerene cesonia | reverse complement strand
CGCGGGAGCCCGCGCCCGCGGCGGAGCCCGAGCCCGCGCTGGCGCCCGACGACATCAAGACGGAGGCGGAGGACCAGTGGGAGTACTAGGGCGGCGAGGGCTCCGCGCCCGCCGAGTGACGTGTAGTTGTAGCGACTCGACTGTGAGGCCAAAGACTCTGTACATAGCGTTAGGCGAGCGCCGCCCGCGGGGAACTTGCGATACAAAATTTGCATTTCGCTTTAATTTTATATGTATTACGCGCCCGGAAGGGGCGCGGCCAACTGAATATTTTAAGTGCGGCTCGTCACACTTTAGATTCGATCGTTGTAAATAAATATACCAAATATGTTGAACCCGAGACGCGGTCCTGTAAATATGTACGTAGGATACGAGATTGTCGACTGGCGTGTGACCGACGCGAGCCGTCGCCGATTAGTTAAGTGTAGAGTACGTTTATTGTTAAATAAATTTTAAAGTGCAATCAGATGTAAATTTAAGTAACGGTATACTGTATCCCAGTTGAAAAGTATTATTATGTTTATATGAACCGGTGAGGTTAAAAATATTATTATTGGGTTATGTGAGTTTCACTTTAAATTATGGATGTTTATTTTATACAATTTTATGTTTTTCTACGATTATTATGTAATACATAAGCAGTATGGCTCAAAGTTGTGATGTATATTATCTGTCACTGTATATCATAGACAATTTCTTCACGAGATCTATAGACCCTACTTTTGTAACAGACTTAGTGATTTTTAAAAAAGAATGTACAAATTCAAACACAAATTATCCTACAGATAAGCAAATGATGTATTGCTTGTGGTTATAGATTTATTTTATTTTTAGCAATAAATTTGCTTTTAATCTTATTTTGAATTTTTGTTGTTTTATTTTTTGTTTTATTATCCCTTTTGTTTTTCTCGTAATTAGATTATATCGATAATTGAAATGTACATTTAAACGGGAACCATACCCCTTGCATCGATGTAAATAATATTCAGTTATTATTGTGTAAATATAAAATGCCACATAAAATTAGTTAGCGAAATAGTTGATTAGGTATAGTGAGCCCAAAATTATACGTAAACGGGGTTATCATAAAGGAAAATTTTTAACTTTTGACAATGTTGAACAAATTAACGAAATTCTTAATAGCGCTAGGCCCCTCCCGAGGTTTATTATTGAATTTTGAAAGACTTAAATGCAATTTTTCAATACTTCAGTTTTATAGCATTACCAACTCCATACATATCGATGTTAAATATGAAAATAAGTCTAGAAATAAGATTTAGCATGTAATAGTCAATATTACATTAGGCTGTTTAACAGTAACGAATTGTTTATTTCATAAATGTATCGGAAGATACTTGACAGAGTTTAATTTTTAAATATAACGATATCTATGGTACGTTGCTTTTTCGTCTGTGTTTTGAAGTAGCTTTTGCTTTATGGATATTTACAGAATTTATAATTATCATTGTTGGAATGGGTCAGAGTATTCTGTGATGCCAAACATTCGAATAAAATATTTTCTTATTAATGACACAAAACAATTTTATGTGATAAACAAATACATGCTAAAATATAATGTTTTATGTCTAAATGCCGTGTATTACATAAAAATTATTTAAATATTATTCAATCACATGTTTGTAAAAATGACGTTCAAAAATAGAATACTGAAAAGACTGACTGCTTTTCTAATTTACCAATGAACTGGCTCTGTTATAACGTTACGAAAAGTACAGTGCATCCAGAATATTCTAAATAACCTATAATTTGACTTTATAGTTTGTATAATTGATTTGTTAAAGTGACGTTTTGGTCTCAACGTAGTAGGCCGTGTATATGAGTCTCGTAGGAAATAGGAATCATTAGTACATTATCTCCATTATATAAATTATAATATAGTGATAAAATTATAGCAGTAATTATTATTGTTCATATCATAATATTAATGACGCTGAACCATTGTCTTCTTTCTGAACAATTTCTAAAGTTATTGAATTAAAATAAAGAAATTGCTAATCGATGTATGTGTTTTATTAGAATCTTTAACGCCTGTGGAATTTTCTGAGCAAATTTTTCAGCTCTCATCTATTACAGGATTTTTTCTTTGAATCATAAATGAAATCTTTTTGGATTGTTTACCGGACACTAGCTAAAATACAAATGTATCAAAATAAATTCTACTACTAATTAAACAAGTGATCAATAAGCATGAGTATAAGGAAGCGTCTTACTAAGATTTAGTCTATTTCTGATTTGATGCTATCAAAATCGGTTTAGTAAATGTGACAGTCCTATTGAATATTATATCTGCCCCTTTAAGAAAATCGCAATAACGTTATTTTATTTTTGATGTTATAGAAAAAATATCTCCCAACTGTTTGAAATATTTGAAATAAAACTAGTTGTGTATTGCACATGCTTTTGTACATTAAGGGGTTAGAACATTTGCGAGGTATGATGCCATCTGTCCTCGGTTACTGATAGACAGCGGTTGACCTTGATTGTGAAATGCAAATTTTAAATGAATTATTAGCTAGTTACCGAAGAGACCTATCTGTAGGATACTAATAGGATATTGAAAACCAGCCGTAAGACTAACACGTCCAAAAAGTAATATGTTGACAAATGAGATGTAATGGTTTACATTTCATAGAATTAAGTATGATTCGTAGTAGTACCATAGCACACGTAAGCACACTTATTTGACATACGAAATATAAAGAAAAAAATAAAAAAACAACAGCTATATGGTATATAAAAGGATATAAAAAAGTAATGCTGGTAATAAATTGCACAATTAATTTGGTATATTCATAATTTTACATAACAGTTAAAAACTAAAAAAAATCAGTCAACTTCTTCAATAACAGGTTCGTCACTGTTCTTCGATTTACGACTCTTAGCTCCAGCACTGTGTAGTTTTTTCATCAAGGGAGCACACGCTGCGGTCACTTCTTTGAGATTATCTTCATATTCATCTTTTTCAGCTACAGAATTACTATCAAGCCACTTTAGGGCATCGTCACAAACTCTACGAGCCCTCGCACATTCATTATCCCCTAATTTCCCAGCATCGTCCAACGCTTGCTTTACTCCAAACAAATATCCTTCCAGTTTATGACGAGCAGCGACCCTCTCTCTCTGACGATCATCCTCTTCTTTATATCTATCAGCATCAGCTAGCATGCGATCAATCTCCGCTTGTGACAGTCTGCCTTTATCGTTCTTGATAACAATGTTCTTGCTTTTACCGGTGCTGTTTTCTGTAGCTGTTACATTAAGGATTCCATTGGCATCTATATCGAATGCTACATCTATCTGTGGGACACCTCGAGGTGCTGGCGGGATACCAGTTAGATCAAAAGTACCTAACAAATTATTGTCTTTCGTAAGAGCTCTTTCACCCTCATAAACCTGAATAGTAACAGCGGGCTGGTTATCCGAATAGGTTGTAAATATTTGAGAATGTTTGCAAGGTATTTTAGCGTTGCGTTCGACTATTTTTGTCATTACACCGCCAGCCGTTTCAATACCCATTGATAGAGGTGTAATGTCGACAAGCAAAACATCATTTATTTTGGAATGTTTTTCTCCGCTTAGAATTGCGGCTTGGACGGCTGCACCATAAGCTACAGCTTCATCAGGATTTATAGACATATTAAGCTTCTTTCCGTTAAAGAAATTTTGAAGAAGGCTTTGTATTTTAGGTATGCGTGTAGAGCCCCCAACCATAACAATGTCTTGTATAGAATTTTTATCCAATTTGGCATCTTTAAGCGCTTTTTCAACCGGTTCTAATGTAACGCGAAATAAGTCTGCATTGAGTTCTTCGAAGCGTGCTCTAGATATTTTAGAAAAGAAATCTATACCTTCGTATAGTGCATCTATTTCTATGCTCGCTTCTGTGCTTGAGGATAGTGTACGCTTAGCTCTCTCAGCAGCAGTTCTCAAACGTCTTAATGACTTGGGATTCAAATGGAAGTCTTTCTTATGTTTCCTCTTAAATTCGTCAGCCAAAAAAGTGACTAGTCTGTTGTCAAAATCTTCTCCACCAAGATGTGTGTCACCAGCTGTAGCTTTAACTTCGAAGAGAGATCCTTCGTCGATGGTAAGTATAGACACATCAAAAGTCCCACCACCTAAATCGAAGATAAGAACGTTTCTCTCTCCTTTTAAATTTTTATCCAAACCATACGCTAATGCTGCAGCTGTTGGCTCATTTATTATACGAAGCACGTTGAGACCAGCGATAGCTCCTGCATCTTTAGTAGCTTGTCTTTGCGAGTCGTTGAAATAAGCAGGGACGGTTATAACGGCATTTCTTACTGATGTTCCCATATAAGCCTCGGCGATTTCTTTCATCTTCGCCAGAACCATGCTGCTAATTTCTTCTGGTGCAAATTTTTTTGTCTTGCCTTTGTAGGTTACTTGAATTTTAGGTTTTCCTCCATCATTGATCACTTTAAATGGCCAGTGTTTTATATCTTGCTGAATTTTCGGATCATCAAATTTACGACCGATAAGACGCTTCGCATCAAATATAGTGTTACTTGGATTGAGTGCTACCTGGTTTTTAGCGGCATCGCCTACGAGACGTTCAGTATCAGTAAAAGCTACGTAAGACGGAGTCGTTCTATTTCCCTGATCGTTAGCTATAATATCAACGTTACCGTGCTGCCACACTCCTACACAAGAATATGTTGTTCCCAAATCGATTCCAATTGCTGGCATATTTTTATTTATATATTTTATTGCTCCGAATGTTTTTAAACTCACTCTCGCACGAAAATATTTGATAGTAATTGATAGTTTATTGTTATTTTATATTTTAATTACTTTTTACTTCAAGCCAGGACTTTAAAAAAATCTACATTTTATATGCTAAAGTCTACAGAATGAAGAGCGTTATATGTGTAACTCTAACTCGACTTTTACTAAAATTGTGGATTTTTTATTCATAATGATGTGTATTCATCAATTCCTAGTCCTCCCGGTAATCAATAATAATATTTTTATAATTCATAGAACGCATCTTTCTTTAGTATGAAAATGCTTCAAACGTCAAAGTCAATCAAGAATTTGAAACACATTTTGACTTTTCATAGAATCAAAACAACGGTGCATGTAATTTAATATAAAAAACTAACTTACTTGAGTGTAAAATACAAGAAAAAGATAATATACAAAAAAGATCAGTCCCTATAAAAATGCACAAATGTTATAAAACTTGATTAATTGGAAAGTAACGTATGGTCCATTTGTAGTTCTTGTAAAAATTAATATAACCTGAACTTTAGTATTTTAACATTAAATTAACAATGCGTTATGCACAGTTAGTTGTGGGCCCAGCGGGCAGTGGAAAAGTAAGTAACATAGAATAGAGAATTTCAAATAATCCTCTTATCGTATCGTTTATATAAATCTACGTAACTTTTAAATAGGTTTCTCATTTATGTGATTCCTATTTTACCTCCTTTAATGAAATTCAAAAACACTATTCTATATAGAAGATACAGAACTTTCCATTGGAAAATATTTTTATATACTTCATATTACATTAGCATAAGCATTTTTACTTTAAACATCGGTATTGGTGCTTTACATAGTGTTTCGCTTTAAAATATTTTCACTTGTACTTAGGCAAAACAGAAATCAAAAACCATAACATAATTTAAACTCTCTAGACTATAAGTTACATTATAAATAACCCTCAGCATTCTCATAATACATTTTATTACTTTTTAATAACTTGCATTAACTGTAATATATTACCACAGTCCACCTACTGTTCCACAATGGTGAAACACGCGACTGACACCAAGAGGCTTATAGAGGTTGTAAACCTGGACCCCGCAGCAGAACATTTTGATTACCAGCCTCTAGTGGATATTCGAGAGTTAATACATCTGGATGATGCTATGGAGGATGAAGAACTACAGTTTGGGCCAAATGGAGGCCTTGTATTTTGTATGGAGTATGTTTTCTATGTATATACTATCCTACTAATATTAATGCAAAAGTTTGTAAGGTTTTATGCATGTGTGTTACTTGAATTTTGCTACAGATATAGCTACTTTTTATCTTGGTTCCAGCAAATGAAGCCATAGGATCTATCAGAGTTTTAATTTCAGGCTAATTTTGTTAGCATGATACTTGGAGTACATGAAATCTCAATAATATTTAACAATTTACAGAACCCTTTTAGAGAACTGTGATTGGTTGGAAGAGCAACTAGGAGATGTGGATGATGATTATATACTGTTTGATTGCCCGGGACAGATTGAGTTGTATACCCACTTACCAGTTATAAAGAGGCTGGTTGATCAGCTGGAGAAGTGGAATTTCAGAATATGTGTTGTGTTCATGATCGATTCTCAGTTTATGGTGGACGGAGCAAAGTTTTTGTCAGGTATTCTATGTTGAAATATTACTTTATTTTAATTTTTAATATGAGGAATTAGAACTTTAAGCTCAAAGGTATTATAAAAGTAAATTTATATAAGGACATAGAAATAATGATTACTTTTATTTAAAAGCAAAAGATAACATGTTGCTTGTAAATTGCTGCATTAAATGTTATGTTCTAAATTAACTGCTTGATTTGTATTAATAACTGGCTGGATTTTATGAAGCATGATCTAAATACAGGACTAAAATATCACTTTCACAAATAAAGTTTTGACCCAGGCCATTAGATAAATATTTAATACAACTTTTAGTAATAAAATTTAACATATAAGTTTTTATCAACCATATTTCAGGAACAATGGCTGCTCTCAGTGTGATGGTGAACTTAGAACTGCCGCATGTTAATATTTTAACAAAGATGGATTTATTGAGTAAATCGGCCCGCAGACAACTTGATAAGTTGGTATTTTATAATACTTATACATACAAATAAAAATAACTAAACATTTAAAATGCATATTATATAATAGAAGTGTACTTGAATAGAGGAGATGGCAATACAAAAATTAATTAAACAATATAATGATGTTCCAAGTCTACATGCTAAAATCCGTATAGTCAGTTAATTAATATGTAATAGTTAAGCAAGAAAATGTGTTAAGTTTTCATGATTTTAGACTATACATCCTATAGACAGCAGTTAACTCTTCTTAAAAATACTGCTGTACCATATGACACAGCAATGTGTCTTTTGTTTATATTTGAGGAGCAAGGCTACAACTAATTTGACATAATTTTGGATTGTAAATTGATGATGGCTCCTAAGATATATGTAAACTAACATATACTGTGTACTTACGTTTGCTTTGCTTTTTAGTTGTATATCCCATTGTCACTGAGGAGCCTAGAGTTCTAAAACTATACTAATATTATAAAGCAGACGAGTTAGTTTGTTTGGTTGGATGCGCTAATCTCAGGAGCTACTGGTCTGATTTGAAAAATTCTTTCAGTATTAGATGGCTCATTTATTGAGAAAAGTTTAGGCAATATAACATCAAGTAATACGTGGATAAAACCACGGTGGCACGGCACGGCACAGCTAGCATAAATCAGATCAAAATTATTATAATTTTTCAGTTACCTAGATCCAGACCCCCACATATTACTAGCTGATATGAGGAACGTTAAATCCCGATGGCACGAGAAATACGCTAAACTAACAGAAGCTATCGGTGAAGTTATCGAAAACTTTAGTTTGGTTCGCTTCTACCCGCTTAACATAAAGGACGAAGAGAGCATAGACAATATATTGATCACCATAGACAATATAATACAGTATGGCGAAGATGCAGATGTCAAAATTCGTGATTTTGATGAACCGGATCCGGAGGAAGGGGACGATTGTTCGTGAAATAAAGCATTGATTTAAAACCGTCTTTTATTTTAAAAATATTCCTATTTTTGTACTTTTGGCTTGCATTTGAAATGTTCTTTCAGTATTTGATAGTCCATTTAAGAAGGAAAGCTGGTTATCCTTTACAGCTAGTTATTCACATATACTTAGAGTGAATTTTATTTTAATACATAAACATTTTTTATATTTTTTACATCAAAGCAATTTATGATCACATTTTAATGAAACACAAACACAATTTTAATGTGTTTTATTCGATAGCAAAAGCCTAACTAAAGTACAATAACACTTATCTATAAATAGGAAATGCGAAAGTAAAAGACTTACATAGCAACATTTATACACACATGGATGGGAAATAAATCGCTGTTTATATAAAATTTATTATTGTTCTTCGAGCAATACTTGAATTTGTTTATCTAACTATATAATTAAAAATGTATCGTCAAATGTAAAACTTGATAACAGTTAGACCAAATTGGCAAAGTTTTATTTAACGTTTTTTTAAGGCACAAGGAAGATTTTTATAGAGAAAAACGGACCACGGGTGAAGCCGGGGCGGAACGCTAGTTTTAAATCTATCTATACGATTATCTTTTCATTAGTTCTTTCGATTTAGACCAAGAACTTTATGTAAACGCTTTCTTTGAGGCGTTAGCTGTTACGACAGAACTAATATAAAATTACATCCTAATGATATTATAAGCGCGAAGGTTTGTAAGGATGTACGTTTGCCACTCTTTCAAGCGGAAACCACTGAACCGATTTTGATAATACTCCGCAGTAATGCACCTTATGTACCAGAATAACACATGAGTTATAGAAATCCTAATTATAACTGCATGTCACCTTTTTAGTCCAAAATTATCAATAAAAAAAAATCCAACAAACAAATTATTTTAATTTACTTCCCATAATGCATCCATACAAAAAAAAATAAAAAGGGCGCAGTTAGGGAGTTTTCACGTGCAATGTTTATAGAATTGCCGCAAAAACCAATTTCACACTTAATTTGGACTCCATTGAGGCATTAGGGCGCGATTAGGGAGCCATTTACAGCAAGTGTATTAAAGGCGCGTATCTGTGATACCGTCTATTCCATGCACAATTAGAGCTTCACTGAAACTTTGTGATGGGACAAAGACGCCATTATCACCATACCCATTAAAATTTTCTATTGTCTATCTTATACACCATTAGGCTTGATTGAAGCTTCAGGATGCAGATAGGGCGTTGGGGCCCCAGGATCCCATTAACACTACAACATAATGTTGCGTATCACATGTCTACTGAATATTCAATAAATGACTACAGCGGCCCTTGATTCGTTAATGACACCATTATCACGTATCAGTTTTATGTCTACTATTATACACAATTAAGGATCCACTGAAGCCCTAGGGCGCTATTGACACTACACACTATAATCGCGTATCAGTTTTATCTACTGTGTACACAATTTAGGTTCCACTGAGGCCCCATGGCGCCATGGACACTACACACTAACGGCGCGTATCGGTAATACTGAACACATAGCGCAAGCATCCGAACTGTAGTAGGGCGCCGTGAGGTACAAGCGCGGAGCCCTCCCACGCGGCGGAGGGTGGGGCGCCGGTCCCGCAGGCGCACTCCGCGGGACCCGAGGGCGCGGTTAGGGCGCCGTTCAGTCTGTAAAGCGTGATAGCAGGTTTTAATAAGTCTTTAGTAATGGGTCTTTTGATATTTCATATATAATTATTATATGCATCATTACATTTGGATAAATCAATTTATTTTGAGAATATTCTCAAAATAAATTTAATTAACTAATATTAGTGCTAGTGTTACCTGAATATAGGTAAAATTACAAAGTGAAAATTTATTACAGGAACAATAAAAGAAAGCATATTATTTTATTTACCATTACCATTACCATTTGAAAGCTACATATTAAGTGACTAACAGAGGCGTATTTTTTTTTATTTCCTATTTTCATCATCCGGTACAAGATGCAACCTTCTCAATATTATAACTAGAAATTAACAAAAATTTAACACAAAACTCACAGAATCGATTCACCAATTCGAAAGTTCTTAGGTATCATACTTAACAAAAAAAACCGTCAATTGACAAGCTCCACCTTTTTGAACTCAGTTCAAAAGCAACTCACTTAAACTTCGGCTTAGTCTTCTTAATCAATCCAGCCAGTTCACCATCACCGTTCACCGCTGGCTCGTCACTGTAGTGCGATAGGTCACAAGCGTACATCACCCCGTTCACGCAGCTCCCCCACTCCGAGTAGTTGATCAGCTCAAAGTGGTTCGTCACCTGAGAAAATTCTATATTACTATCTGACCTGGCAAACGCTGTTCTGTCATACACTTATCATTTACGTGGTACGAAAATTAGATGTTGGCCGATTTTCAGCCGATATGCACATAAAAGTTTTATGAGAATCGGTCCAGTCGTGCCGGAGGGGTTTGAAATGCGAGAATTTTATATATATTGAGAGTATGTTTGTCCAGCTGTCACAGAAAAACAACTGATTGGATCCATATGAAATTTACTACAGGGATTGAATAAAGTTTGAATTAGCATTATTTATCATCTAATTAACACTATTTATAAAAGTTCGGTATATGTGACATCTGCCAACCCGTACTTGGCCAGCGTGGTGGATTTTGGCCTTAACCCTCATAGAAGGCTTGTGTCGCAGCAGTGGGAACATGTATGGGCTGATGATGATGATGATGATGGTGATGATGATGATGATGATGATGATGATGTTGATGATGAGTGCATAATATACTTGTAAAATAATCGCTTGATCATATTGCCACTAAACTAACCTCATCTCTAAATATAACAGCGTGTCTACCGGACACGTGCTGGCAGGTCGGGTCCAGCTGCAGACCGCACTCGCCGTGCGTGCCGATTGTCAATGAGGAGAGCCGCATCGGAATTGTGTCACCCAGCGTGACGTCACCGGTTTTGCTGAAATGAAAAAAAAAAATTGTATGACAATATAAAACTTTCTTACGATAATTTAATGTAAACTTTGTTATCTATCAAGTGTCGGTGATACAATAATTCCATGAGTTCAATTCATCATCATGATTAATAATTTCGTTACATATACACTCTATAAGAACAAGTCGGACAATTTAGTTGATTCTATCATTATCATGACAAATCATTTCTTTAAATATAATCTAATTACAAATTCGAAGGGGTGTAGTGTAATGAAGCGTCTTGTTATTTTTAACTAATCAGAATATACATAATTTAAAAGAACACTTATAAACGATAAGACCGCTTATTTAACATTATGAGTATACCTTTCTTTTCTTGTTTTACTTTATATTCATTTGTCAAACTTCGTCATTTATATCTGTCGAATTGTGTATTGTATTGTATTGTATATACTGATTTATTTTGTAATACAACGCTAATGACCTGGTTTCGTCTAAGTAGTGAGTTAGAGGTCGCGTCTCACCTGGCGACAGTGTGCAGTCGCGTGAGCGCCGCGCACGCGGGCGCCTCCGGGCGGTACGCGTGCGGCGCGTGCGGCGCGGCGGGGGGCGCGGCGCGGGGCGCGGGCGGGGGCGCGGCGCCCCACACGAGGCGCGCGATGCGCTCGCGGTCGGCGCGCGCCAGCAGGTCGGAGGGGCGCGGCGCGAGGCGCACGCCGAGGCGCGCGAGGTGCGCGCGGCCGGCGCCCAGCGCCCAGGCGCCGCCCAGCGCCGCGTGCGCGTGCCGCCAGCGCCCCGCCGCGCGCTCGCCCAGCGCCACCTGCGCACCGCACGCACATGGACTACACGTTGCTTGTTACAACAATAATCTTTATTTGCAAATGTGCAAGAGCATTATTGCCCGACCGGCTCCTTGGTACAGTGGTAAGCGTGTGAGCTGAGGGATACTTGGTTTAACTCCCGGTAGGAACAAACAAAAAAATTGTCTCTTGTTTTCGCAGGTTACAGAAGAAGAGCCTTCTGTAAGCTATTTGTCCATAAAGAAAATCGATCCGTGAAACAGATTTATATCATCTACCCGATAGTCCCTGTCCCCCCCTCACCTCCTGCAGCCGCTGCCAGGCGAGCACGCGCACGAGCCGCTCGTCCAGCTTCTCGAGCTGCCGCTCCACGACCGCCAGCAGCTCGTCCACCTCCCCTCCCGCGCGGAGCGTCAACTTCTCCCCTCCCTCCCGCTTCCCTCGCGCGCTGGGGCTGGCGGTGCTGGAACGACGCTTGACGCTCAGCAGGTGGTCTGGGTCGACGTCGGAGTCGGTGTCATCGGTGGACCTCGCGTCGTCGGATTTTATTTCCTGTAATAAAGCAGGGGAATCATTTAAATTAAATTATGAATCGTGAAAGTTGGTAAACAAAGTCGCTTTCACTGTCTCTATGTCCCTGTGTATATATATCTTAAAAATTATCTTTAAAACTACGCAACGAATTTAGATGGGATGTTTTAATAGATATGAGTGATTCAAGAGAAAGATTTACATGTATAATAACATCTATTAGACTACTCCGAATTTAACGCGTGCGAAGACGGGGTCGAAAGCTAGTAACCTAATAAAATACTCAAACTAAACTTTAGTTAAGTGATTGTAACATTAATAGAGCTCATTGAGTTAAAATGATATCTGTTATTTTGCACTTTAATGTTAAAAAATCCAACACTTTTTTATAATTGAGTATTATGTATTTTTACATTTCTCCGTTACAAAACATTAACTTCTTTGCAAACACAAGCAACATAATAATTCCCATTGGTCTAGAAATCTAGAAACTGTATCTCTGAAGAACAATGTCTAGATCTCCATACTGTTATATCAATTACCTTATCCTCAGTCTCGCCTATAGCCTTTAAATCATCCTCAGCATCCTGTTCGCTGACCCCCCTCAACTTCGGCCTGTCCATGGGGCAGACACCATCGTCCGTGTACTTGGGGCACTCAGTGTTGAGGCAAATCTTGTGCGTGCCTTCTACTTGTTGCATCTCTTCATTGTCGGTATCCGTGTCCGAGAGGTTGCGTGTTTTGGCCACTGGAAAATTATATTATGTGTATTATTGAAGTGAAACTTCTTTAGAATCGTGATTTCAAACCTGATGCAACGGAAAAACGACAGGTAAGAGACAGAAATACAAAAATGTGTAGAAAGAATGAGACAGAAATATACATACTATTTTATTCATTCTTTTGACGATTTATTGAAGTTTCACTTCTATCATATGTGAATCGCACACACACCTTTTTTATTATTTTCTTGATCGACTTCAAAGAAAGGAGGAGGATTTTACCTGTCATGTGACCTGGTAAATTGACTATATTTATGTATGTGCACATAACTATGGTCAATTTACCAGGTATTTACCATAGACATACTTATGTATGTGTACATAACTATGGTCAATTTACCAGGTATTTACCATAGACATACTTATGTATGTGTACATAACTATGGTCAATTTACCAAAGATGAGCTTAACAGGCAACGGCCGACCTACATTGACTTTAGACAGCTAAGAGCTAAAGATTTAACGCGAGATACGGAATACTTAAAATACTTCACTATGGAAATACCTATGTATTCTCTTGTCACAATGGTATTAACAATCAAGATAGTAGTAGATCTGAGAATCGACCAACATCTATTTTTTCATAATAATAAGAGAAATGTAGAACAGTGCAGCCTATGACGATATATGATGTTCCTAAGAATGTAAGAGTGGCGACAGATAAGAAACAGTGGAAAGAGTTAGAGGCCAGTATGGCACACCAAATCATGAGATATTTTGTAGTGTGATTTGTAAGTCTATTTAATTACTTTTCATTCACTTATTTTGGAAATAAAGGTTTTATTATTATTATTTTTACTGTACTTTTTCACATCTCAGCATTAACGCTGGTAAAAGCTACATTAACGTGCTGTAACCAAGGAAATGAAGCATGCTTTTTAAGTTTATGTGTTATCGTTTTTATCTATTTGAAGGAATCTTCTAACTATTCCATTCCTACTATAAGTTTGAAGTTTCCATGTAATCCTCACCATTCCTGCACCGGACATGCTCTCGCCTAGCTGGCAGCAGTGGTGGTGGCTTTCGGTAGTGCATCCGCACCATGCGCGGTACCACCACGCGACCGCGGATACCACGTGGTACACTGAAATAGAGCGTTGTTTTTTTGTTGAGTGAAGTGTAATTTTTTCAAATTTCTTTTTTGCCTACATAAACCGTTAAGGACGTTGGAATGCCATGCATAGTTTTATAATAAAAATATTTAAAAAATCTTATTGAAACATAGTGGTTTGATCTAGTAGTGATGATGAGAGAGATATTAAATTAGGTAAGTTACATTTCTAATTATAATGTACGTATTTACTAATTAGTAAGATTAAGTAATACAATGAAAATGTTATATGTTCTGAAAGGCGCAACAAAAATACAGCATCTCTGAACTTTCACTGTTCTGAACTGTTACTGTCTAACTTTCACAGTTCATAAGATACAGTCTGGTGATACATGGACGGACAGACAGACGGACAGCAAAGTCTCAGTAATAGAGATCCGTTTTATTTTAAGGGTAGGGAACCCTAAAATTTGGATGCAATAAATCTCTTCGAACATTATATGATGCCAATCAAATGGCCACACACACCAACATAACATTAAAAAACCACAACATCCTGTATACCGTACCGGTGGCGGTGCTTGCGCGCGCGCCGTATGAAGTCCACCTTGACCGCGTGCTGGTCGAGCGGTGCGCCGAACCGGTCCCACAGCGCGCCGCGCTCCACCGCCGATATAGAGCGCACCAGCTTCCAGTCCTGTGGGTTATACAGGGTGTTGCATTTTTATCTTCACCTATATATTTGTGTATGACTTCTTTGGACTCGATTTTGACCCACTTGAACGGACAGACGTGATTCCAACTTTGTATGATTATCAAGGATCAGTGACAATTTAGTTGATTCTATGATGAAAGCATGTTTTCTTAGTTTTTTGACTATATTTGTATTTATTTAACACAGATGAGCAGCCTGACTAGCCTGAATTGATGGACCATTTTTTTGGATGAACTTAAATGTCATATCAATAATCCAACGTAGCCACCTCCACTTCAGTAATTTATATTCCACTCAAATGTTTCACAAAAATCAATATAATTAATTGATATTCAATATAACAACAGATAATTAAAAATTCCTCACAATAAAATTCTCCACATGATTGGGACACATCCAACGCCCAGTAGGCAAAGCTGTTAGTGGTGGATCGAGACAGTCCTGAAAACATCATGACACACGATTAATTTATTTTATTCATTAAAAGAAATTGATAAAACAAATACCATATTGTAATCATTGCTATTATGTTTCATAATAGTAGAGAAAAAGTTTGAAAAGCAGTGGTGGCTCAGTGGTGAGAAACTCGGACTTCATAATCGATAAGTCGGGGTTCGAGACCGGGCGAGAGTGCAGGAAATAAATTGATTTTTCAATTTATCTGCGCATGTAGCTAACATTACCACTGCTTAAAACGGTGAAGGAAAACATCGTGAGGAAACCGGCATGTCCGAGAATCAAAAGTTCGACGACATGTGACATCTGCCAACCCGCACTTGGCCAGCGTGGTGGATTATGGCCTGAACCCTCATAGGAGGCCTGTGTTCCAGCAGTGGGAACATATAAGGGCTGATGATGAATAGTAAAGATGGTTGTTAAATGCCTCATAGATGGAAGATATATTGAAATGCTGACGTGGAATCATCCTCTCCATGCCTTAGTTGAAGAGGCAGTTGTTTATTTATTCCAGTAGATATAGTCATATAGATATAGGCACTCACCAAGTGGAACAGAGCAGGGCAATAGTCGCACTGCAGGAGCGGCGCCAGTTTGCAGGTGTACTGGCACACGTAGCAAGTCTTGGCCGGCAGTGGGACGCAGCCCCACGCGTCCACGGTCACCAAGGAAGCATTGCCATTCTTGCTGCCCTCTAGAATCAGAGGAAAGTATATGGTATGAGGAATGAATTGAATTTAACACTTTGTACACATAGTTTTTAGAAGAATTTATGAATATTGGACACTTTCATGAATTACAGTGAACCTAATTATATGCTTTTAAGCAATTTTCTTTGCTTTCAACATAGAATATTATAAACTTGTTTTAAATTTAAATTATTTTCAAACCATTGCAAGAAATGTTATCTGTACTTCATGTTACCTCAGGGCTTTCAACTGAGTGAAAAAATTTTGATAATCATTTTTTTATTTGAAATCACCATAAACCTATATTTAAAATGACTTGTGTTTTGGTTAAAAATACATATCACATAATATTAATAACAATAAAGAGAATTATAAAAATATACCTTTATCAGTACCAGGGAACAAGAATGGCACTTTCATTTCACGTGGCAAATCAAATTGCTTGGGATTCATGATCTTGGCTGCCTTCACCAAGATCTCCATAGGGGACAACTCCTTCTCTTCTTGTTCCTTCTTCTCTTCTTCAGTGTCTTCTTTCTCATCTTTACTCTTCTTGGAGTTGCGGTTACTGCGGAGGGGTCTGTAGAATACATTAAAGTAATGTCAAAGTGCTTTGAACTTTAAAAAGAAAAGCTCGAACATTATTGTCAATACTTTCAAGATGTCTGATATCTTTCATAGACATGTAATACTGATTTATAATTAAAACTTCTTTATACTTTTAAGGTTGCTTGTCGGCAAATTAAATTGAACACCCACTAAAACGCTTACCCCAATGAATACAAATAACAAAGACTCACCTAGATTTCTTTTCACTATCATTCTTAGTATCCACAGGTGACTGTGCTCTGCTGGAGCGAGTGCTCGCAGGCTTTTCATCACTGGCGGCACACTGCTTGCACAGCCATAGGCCAGAGGGTATATCATTTTCATCTAGTGGTGGATCACTAGAATTAAATTGAAGGTTATAATATGAGATTATAGATTTTAATTCTCAAATTTTATTTGTTACAAGATGAGATTTTTTAAATATTATGTTATAACAGTTATTCAATAATGTTTTATATGATGTGAAGATATTCTATAATTAAATAATTAATTGTGTCCTATCAGTCAATTCATATATAACTAAAAAGGTTTATTCTATAATTTTAAACAATACTTTATTAATTGTATCATTTAACTCTATTCATGTAAATTAAGAAATAGAAAGAGTAATAGAAAATGTTTATTGTCTTTTAATGATTGAGCACAACAAATATATCACTAAAAGCTATAAATATCCTCATCTAGATGATGTTTCCATTGTTTTAAACATTTGCAACGTACAAATACTTATAATTGTTTAATTGAAGAATTAAATACCAAATTGATCAAGCCAAAATTGGTAAAGACCAACCTTAACAGTTACATTGTTTAAAATAACACAGCTTACTAGCAACCGAGGTGGAAACTGGCCGGACAACGATCACAGCATATAAGATCACCTCCTTCCCCACAAGCGTCGCAGGAATCGTGATTATGACCTTTCCCAGGACGCTTATAATACGGATGTTGAGGTTTCTTAGGCTTAGGAGTGGTCACATCTTCATCAGGTGGCTTTATTAGCGCTCGAATCAACTAGAAACGGAAGCGTTTGTTACATTGTGATAGTGATATATTTTACATTTCAATGAAAATATACTAACTTACCGGCATAAGCCCACCAGATGTATCCAAGTCATAGCCCACGTTAGACATTATTAATGTGTATTCAAGCTTTTATAGAAGATAGGTACTTTAAATAAAAGGTAGTGCTTGTAGTTTGCACGCAGCGTACGCAACGAAAAATTGGTGCGGGATTTTGAAGGATTGTATCTTATCTATGTCTAATTGCTAATAAAATATCGTTAGTATTTTTATTTTTATGTGAAATTATTACAACGTAAACATGTATTCAATTTAAAAATATTAATATTTCCATGTAAACAGAAAAGATGGCTACACGCAAAGCGGCTTCGAATTTCGTTGTTTGACAGCTTGTCAGTACACAGCACAGATTAAATTTGTCACTCCGTTTGACAACGGGCAAAACAAAAATGCATATTTCTCTCAATAAAAATTTCTACTGTGTTTTTCTATGTTAACGATTACGATTTTTTTTGAACGACTTTTAACAACAAACATTATCACTATTTGTATATTTTGAGTTATTATATTATATATTAATACATTTAAACCAAAAATATACCCGATTATGTTAATATTAATCACTTGTGACTAAAGTTCAGATCACAAAGTCAGTTGCAAAAACTTATACTATAAAAAAAATAATATACAGTTTTTTTTACAGTGAACAGACCATGACGAGATTACAGTGACGCCCATACTTCTTAACGTACGAATGCGAAAGGAAAGAAGCATTTGACGGGGGTTACCGTGGTCTGTTACTTCGATATAACAGGTTTATGTCGATAGACCGTGAGGTCTGGAATTACGACAGGACAGACAGATTAGTTAAAGGTATTTATTAAACCTAATCAAGAATCATGTAAAAAAAACAAATCTAACGGAAGTTATAATTATAATATATAAGTTGAATGAAGCGTCTGATGTACGTGATTCTAAGTCTTAATTAGAAAAAATATATTTATAAGGTAAGGTTAACCAACCATAAAATTGTGATTTTGGGGTATAAAGTTATGTACAAAGGAGTGATCGAATTATTTTACGACTAAACTTGTTTTTAAGCTTAATGAACTATTTTTATACGAACGGAAAGGTTTTGAGTTGTTTATAATACAGCAGCCGGAGATATATTTTTATCTATATAAATAATTAGAGTGAAAGTTATTCACTTTTTCAATATAGACTACATAGCTTTAATTTTAAAATACACAATACATAGCTATTTTATATTGTAATAGAAACTATAATTTTAATTACCCATGCATACATAGTTTAGTAAAATAAGACGAAAAAAAAACTATACGTAGGTCGCTGATAGATAATTTTAACATATATCATGTATATTTATACACCATGTTTATTACTCAAGAACGGCTCATCGGATTTTAATATTTCATGGTTGGTTTTAATGAGCTGAGCGGCTTGTTACAAATAGTAATTAAAATTAACTGTTTTCATGTATAATACCAATTATGTCAATACACAAGACAAGTTTAAAACAACAGTATATGCAAACGCAACGAGCGTAGCGAGAAATGTTATCCATAAGGTCGGTATCATCGTATGAAACAAGAATTACACCACTCAAAAGCGGTAAAGTACTTAAACTAGAACACTTCAGCTCACAAGAAGCTAGCGTAACGACCACGTCTACGGCCTTGATTCTAAAAGCATACATCCAAATGTCATATCCATACAGACTAACTAAGCACTGCGGTTGACGCGGTCAGGGACGTGTGTCTCTGTTATTTTAATTACTCTGCATGGTCCCAATACAGATTGCGGTGTTGCTATTTTTAAAACGTGCGGTTGGAATGGCAGGCTTCGGTTTTACGTTTGATTGCTTTTTTGAATGCGCTTCGCGAAAATTACGCTAAACCACTATAATTCCCTCAACTGCCCATTCACGTTCACGAAAATAACATTTCATTGGTCCAGCTGGCTTTATAACGGAATGAGGGAAATATAAAATAGGGCCAATTGGAGTTTTGTAAATCATTCAAATTAATATAAGAAAAAGTGACTCTGTATATACTGAATCGATTTGGATCAAATCTAACACAAACAGAAAAAGAGTTTTGACCGAAAAAGGTTTCATCCCGGAAGTCCCACAGGAATGGTTACTATGCGGGTTTTTCTTTGACTTGGTACGCGAGCGAACATTTTGTGTGATTAAATTAGTTAAGCCCGATTACTAAACGTGTTATTACAATGTTGAAGGTATTAGAAGCTTTTACCTACTAATATTTCGCATTGTGAGAGGTGGGATCAGATCATAATTAGTTATAACTGTGAAATTTCAGAGAATATTCAGTATTATTATGTGAATTTATACACCAAAACATTATTTTCGTTAATTACTCAAATCTTAATATTTAGTCCCAAAATATTCGTATGCAAAATCCTTTTACTAATTAAGTGTCTGATCTAATATAAATTTCATTAATTCAAATATTCATCTAAGTTCAGCTAATATATCGCTGACTTAACAATCTATGAACTTGGCTTCGCAGTAATTACAAATTCATTTTCATCAAAAGGCATTCTGGTTTTGTCTATGCGCGAATATCATTCGTTTTCCATTGTTCTAAATTTAAAATTACCACCAAATTTTTTTTCGTATATCTTACATTGATAGAGCATTTTTTTAAATAAAGCGGTTCAATGACCACGGTGGGTACTTAACTAAATTCGATTTTCGAATATTCTAGAACGTAAGATTACTTTGGGCCTTTTAATCGAATACAATTTCTGTTCAAAGGCAAAAGCAATGTAATTACTTAGCACTTGTTCAAGCTGCTTATGCTTAAAGGCGACGGCAATCTGTTATCAAGTTAACTGCACGTAAGCAACTTTCCTTTATAAGAGAATTCTATTTAATTTGATGAAAATAGAGAGACTTTATAGTAAGTTTATAATTTTAGATGCAAGAATAAAGTCACTGACGAGTAAATTCTACTCTCTTATGTACATAGATAATTAATAATAGATATGTATTATAGTTTAAAAAAATATTAAAAACACGCTTAAGGAAAGCATCAATTTAATTGCCTCACTTGATCTTATGTATACGTAGAAATTAATAAAAATGAATAATCTAATCAAGATAATAAATTAATATACGAAATAATTGTGTTGTGTACAAACTTTGAATTAAATCCGTCCATCTGAAGAACAAATATATAGGTGTAGCTAAAAAACACATTGCTAAAAAGCTGTAAAAGTATCGATAGTTTTTTTTAAGAATACGAAAAATTTGATCTTGAGGCGGGAAACTTACACACTACAAAATATTATACAAATGAAATGAACAATTATAATTCAAGTTCTTTAATTAATAGTTTGGATAATATATTGTAAGACTTCAACTTTCAAAACAGTTATTTTATATATTTTAAGAAATATGTTATTAGATGAATTGATGCTTGATTCTTATATAGTGTTCATAGTGAATTATTCGTGTAATATTTATAGTGGAGTAGTTTCTTTTTATAGTTGGCAAAAAAATTAATTTTGCAAGGAATTTTTCTTTACATCGAAAGTAGGTACTTTATATAGTTGTCGGATGCATCAATTTGTCTTCAAATTATTAGAATTTAAAATTAGACTAACTTTACATGTTGTGATGATGTGATGATGAAGGCACCAGACGTTCAAATAAAAAAGAGTCATGATAATCGCATCTGAAAGCTTAAAAGTAACAAATACAAACTTACTTCTATTGAAGTCGGTTGAAAATTGAATATGGATAATTAATATTATACATAGTTTCTAAAGGAAGTATCAATTAATTACCATCAAATTTAAATAAATAATAGGTAGAATTATTCGTACTGAAGTGGGATGTCTGTTTGCCGATCTCTCATAAACAATTAATGTTGTTATAATAAGTAAATACGAAATTCAGTTTACATCGCAATTTGTGTTTATATTATTTAGGATCTATTAAGGGGTTGATAGATTTACTTTTAATTAAAGCTGGTTTTGTACTTCGAGGTATGTTTAACATTATGTGATTGGGTGTTTAAACTTAAAGTTACATATATTATAGTACTAAAGTTTGTATACAGGGTGTCCCGTAGTATATTCAATGGAACATATGATATAGTTACATACCCTGATTAGATAAAAATAAAATTTAAAATAAAGCAAACAAAGCAAACAAAATTTTTGTAATTTTTGTATATATTGTTATATCTAGTATAGTTTATGTATTTTATTGT
>NC_052124.1:1600159-1611123 GCF_012273895.1 Zerene cesonia | reverse complement strand
CTAACATAGTTTTTAAGAATTAATTGTTACTAACAAAATGAGTCTGAGTTGCTCGAAATTAAATAAAAATAAAAATAATAAATAAATAAATAAATAAATAAATAAACGTACAGAATCGTATCCTACTAATATTATAAATGAAAGTTTGTGAGGATGGATGAATATGTGTATGTATGCTTGTTACTCTTTCACGCTAAAACTACTGATCCGATTGAAATGAAATTTGGCAAGTCCAGCTATAACTATAACTGGAATAACAAATAGGCAGCTTTTTATCACGATATTCATACGGAATACAGGCTTACGTGGGTGGAACCGCGGGGCGCAGCTAGTAATCGCTATATATCTTATTCGTATTTTTTACTAAACTCTATATTCACATCCCTAACTTCGCGCAGATGGCATATACCGCATCACTAATGTGGGCATTGTGCCCATGAAAACATACCTAATTCTAAACTTTGGCGCGCGTGTGGGTGGCAAATGTAGGTGGATGGTCAGTTAGGGTTGCACACTGAAAGTTTTTAGATAAAAAAATGCGTTAGTTATTATTATTAAAATTAAAGTATTTTAAACCAGAAAAAAGAAGACACCTCGAACCAACATTTCACACGAAAAACACATCAAAACATAATATATATATATATATACATATACTCTGGGGGTTTAGGTCAGCGTCACAAACATGTACACGTTTTATTTAATAATACATGAAATTTTCGGATTTACTAAGTAGAGGCTTTTTAAAAATTAATTAAAATATGTCCCTCCGAATTCGTTTAAAGTTTGTACGTATAAAAGGGACATAAAAACCAACGGGTATGGTGTTGCCATAACATTATACGAGAGTTACCTTAAAAACTCGCATATTACAGTTATATTAAAGTTAATATGTGCGATTGCAGTGTAGGCCTGAGTTCGAGTGATTTTGTTTTGCTTGTACTGTGCAAATTGTAACTTAAACATTTATTTTACCGACATTAAAGAAGACACTACCAAATTCAACTGGTTTTCTGTGAAACCGATTTTGACGATTCTTTTATTTATGTGAAAACAGTTACTGTATAAAATATCTGTATCTTTCTTTTTATACGGGAATTAACTGTTTCTCGTAGCTTCGCCCACGCGGTGTTAATAAATTTTCATGGTACAAACTTTCATGCCCTATTATCCCCTTGGGGTAGAATTTCTCAAAATCCTTTCATAGAGGATGCCTGTGTTTTAACATTTCTCTACATGCAAAATAGGCTGTGCGTTTATAGATCACTAGCTGCGCACCGCGGTTTCACCCGCGTAAGTCCGTATCCCTTAGGAATATCGGGATAAAAAGTTACCTATATGTTATTCCAGTTGTCCTGCTGTCTACGTACTAAATTTCATTGCAATCGGTTCAGTAGTTTTTGCGTGAAAGAGCAACAAATACACACTAGTAGAAGTAGAAGTAGGACTAGTAGGACTATGTCAGTCAGTCACCTTTGACTTATATATGTAGTTATATTAAAATAATCTGGTAATATTATGATTATGATTGTTATTCAATGGTTATTTGGTACCGCTTTCCCTCTTAACAATTTAGATAAGCGAGCAACATTAGACGTGGATTTTTATGATGTTTTCTTATCCTTTATGTTTCGTGTAAGTATATATTACATTATTAAATAAAAATATATATGATAGAGAAGGTAAAGTTAATTGCTTATCATCCAGTTCTGAATAGCTTTTTGTGTTTCTTATTTTAGCCGCAAAAATTCGGATTAAGACAGTAATATCTAAAATCAGAGCACACACCTATCCATCCAATATACATACAGAAATTTATTATCACCACGTGTTATGTACATTATATTAGTCGAATATTTTGCAGCCTAGTAGTTTAGTAGGAGTATAGTAGAGATAGTAGAATGGTAGTATTTATCTACTGGAAATTTCATCAGGTTCCAATTTAAAGCGTACAATAAATGAAGGCCCTTACGTCTCTTCTTAGCACAGTATTAAATATAGACGACTTGTAAAGAGTTCCGACCTACTAAACTCATAAAATGAAGAATAAAAGATAGTGCTCAGGTCATTGCCCTAGATGTAAAGTAGGCTGGGATTTATAAACGTTTTAATTTGTTTGAGAGGCAAAGAAATTGTTAATATTGTGCGCATAGTGCATTTGGGATTAGAAAAGTCCTTTCTCATTATGTTTAAATAATTGAAATGTGGAGTATAGTAATTGTAATTGGGACATGGTTTTTGTATGTTAATGTGAATGTTTTGAATATTCTGAAAATGTCAATAAATAAATATCCTACTTCCTACTAATATTATAAATGCAAAAGTTTCTAAGGATGTGTGTGTGTGTTTGTTGCTCTTTCACGCAATAACTGCTGAACCGATTGCAATGAAATTTGGTACGTAGACAGCTGGACACATGGAATAACATATAGGCAACTTTTTATCCCGATATTCCTACGGGATATGGATTTACGCGGGTGAAACCGCGGGGTGCAGCTAGTTATACATATAAGTATATATATAATTTTGTATATTTCATGTACGGACAAGTAGGTGATCAGCTTTATATTGTAGGTACTTGATTGAGAATGTTTGCTTTATTTGTTTATATAGAGGGCGAAAGCTGGACCTCTTGAATATAACGTTTATACACTAGTCAATATTTTAACTAAGTAAGCAGTTGGCGTGATTGATGTGACTACAGAGTTTCTTATGATAAATAAAAAACTATGTTATGACGATTCAGAAATGCTTCTAGAAAAAGTCAAATTGAGTTATGTTTGAGTTTGAGTTCGATCAGTTTGGGTTGATATAAGTTTGTAATGTCGAAAATGTAATACGAAATTCCTTTATTAAATTACTATGTACTCCTCAGTAAATTAAGCAATTTTTTGTAAATTTGTAGTTTTGAATATGTTTCATACAAAAGTTATACATTACTAAACATTTCCTATTTATTATTTGTTTTAAATAATCGTGTAAAAATATAGAAATTGACATTCAGACACAAAATGGCTCTCTATGTCTAAAAGAATTATTAAAATCGCTTCATCAGATCCAGATATTATCCCCGACAATGTTTCAAACTCACATACCCATATGTTATGTACCCACAGATGATAATATGCAAGCAAGTCCGCAAGTCTAAAGAGTATACAGATATTTTATAGCAAAACATTCATGGCACGAATTAACTGATTGTGCGAATTATTGCGAAATTAAATAGCCTTATTAAAACATAATTCATAAATCATTCGCTACAATGCCTTTGTATGAATAACATTATTTAATTTACGTATTATTTTGTAATATTTAAATACGGATTATAGGCGCGGTGGAAGTATATTTTTAGTGTATTTTGGTTACATATGATGTGTTATTAACTATAATTACTGCTTTTGTTTCATATGCTTTGTTTTTACCGACATATTTTTTTATTTTCAGTGTGGGAGCCGAGCACACTTCGACATGAATTGGGCCAGCTCGCATCGGGGAAACAGTAGCATGCTACTGAGTTTTGTTCTGGGGTACCCGGAAGCCTGTATCCTTTCCGTTACCCTTTCCAGTTCCTTTATTCCTACCATCTATTACCTTTCTAGCCCACGCTTATAAAATAAAGGAGGTAATGATGAATTAGAAGGTCCAAATTGTCAAACATAAAATCATGTAAGATTCACACTTAAATCACTTAACCAATTTTGAAAAATAGCTTAGACTTTGGGAAAGACTATACTACAATAATAAATAATAGGTTATTCCTTATCATGTTGCGCGATATAAACGAAGTGGGCGAAGCCGCGGGCGGAAAGCTAGTATGGTAAAAATCAAGTATAAAAATTACCTATTTACACACTTTTGTGTTTTTTTAACACGCTTTTATTAGCTTGGCCTGTATCTATGTATGTATGTATGTATGTATGTAATGGAATCTTTGAACATCATTATCATCAATTTCCAGAAGTCTGATTAATTTGAAACTTTTTCATATACATGACCCGGTTCTACTAATTAGCGTTAACTCGAGCCATATGCTCTGATTGTCACATATAGTATCCTTTTGTTTCCCGCCTATCAATGCGATAGCGATCGCCATTTGTATAATATAGCAAATATCAATAAACACGTATTCCTAACCTTACTACTTGATTTGTCAACATCGTTCATTGTGTTTTATTTTACGCGAGTATTTATACATTTAGAACTTAAGGAATTTTTATATCATTTTATTATCGTTATCGTTTCCTCAGTGTTACAGTTTAAGGAATAAAGCTTTTTAAGTACATAATCGTCAACAATAGCACTACTTTCTTTAATATAATAAATATTTGCCACCGTAGTTATATAAAGCTGTAATTCACATCCTTTAAAGTAGTTAAGATATATGTCAGAGTATCAGATTTGTACTCGAATAATAATCAATATTAAAATTAAGAACAACACTTAAAGAAGTACTCTAAGACGTAATTATAAAAACATCCGACGAACCTGACCGAAAAAAGCAACATATAATTTTATTGTATCTAAATGTCATTCATTGTAATTAAGTAATGTATTTCATTGTAATTGTGACATATTATATATCATTTATAACTTTAAGTGAGATGTTATATAATGTAAAAATTAATAGTTTAATAATTAATGTTATTGGTGTAAAACCGATGTAATTATAATTATAAATAAATTGTGTTTTTAAAGGCGGTATGATCTACCAAAGCATCATACGAAACAGGACGCACTAACGCAGAGATGACTCGCATAATTCCTTGAACACGTGTATCACAGCCAAGAAAACTCAAACAATAAGGTATCCAGGATGCTGCACTGGCGTTCAGCTGCAGTGAAATAATTAACTGCACAATTAACGTAACGTCAATACAGACGTTTAATTAAAAATGACGAAGTAAAACGGAACAGCCGACCTAAATAGAACGTTCTAGAATTTATTTATTCACGAGACCCATTCATGGGCCGGAGCGGTGTATATTGCCGAAATCTCAGCGTGAGTTTGGTTTGCATCTCTAAGCAATCGAATAATGGATTGCTTGGTGCTTTTCCGATTTTGGCCGTTTTCAACCGACTTCTAAAAATCTGTTTTTACCTCATAACTTTTTATTTGGTGAACGGATTTTTGTGATTCTCATTTGAAAGCTGGTGCCTTTCACGTGTAGGTACCTATTTAAATTTGATCTAGTTCCGACAGTTTGAAGGCCGTTTAATTATTTTTTAATAATAAATTGTTTTATACGTGATACCTACTTGAGTGTACAAATATCTCTGGTTTCCTTTTTTGTCGAAAAGGTGAAGCACTCATATGAATTTGACAATGTTTTTAATACTATTTAATCTTATATTAACACATGTTAGGTATAGATAAGATAATGGAAACATAAAATACAAAAAGTATTTATAAAATACTATTTATGGAAGTTAAAAAATATAGTTATATAGATAGTTCAAAATTTACAAAACTGAAATTAATTAGTTCACTTAAAAATTAAAAAATGCACTTCTTGGAATTTTTTTGAAATGATAGTGTATAATATATGCAGTAGTGTATACGGTGTAATATTTTATTTTATCATTATGACATATTTAGTTCCTATCACAGTCTATTCTTTGCATATTAATTTTATAAAATAATGTCGATGTTTCACATCTGCCAGGCGTTCCGTGACGGCTCACATTTTTTTATTCGTTATTTTTATACGTCGCAGAGAGAAAGAGAAGCAAAACAAGAAACATCATCTCTCCCTTGTATTTTATGTACAATTAGTTTTTGTTAGTGTATGCGGAATGTAGACCAAAGTTGAGGATATGAAAGCTGTGGGTTGTGTGAAACTTTAAAGTATATTGTATGCTACAACTTTGTTGAAATTCAGGCATATTGTGATAAACCAACGTCGCTACATAGAATGAAAAAGCTTTCCGCCGTCTGTGGGTCTGTAGATAATGTTTAGATTTATAAAATTACATAATAAATTTTGATGGGGTTTTAATATATAAAATTATTCAAGAGGGAGGTTTATATGTAACATCTGTAAAATAGTGAAGGATCACTGTTATTTTGAAAAATGTATTAAAGTTGTGCTATTGTTCTAATTAAAACATGTTATTTTTTCTTAAAAAAATCTCATACATACATCGTAATATAACTAATGAATTTATAACTATAAATACACAATATTTTGAATAAAACTAAACGGAACACTAAACTTTCGCCGAATCCACGAAGTTAAGAAATGATTTCTTTTGATGAAAATAATTCATGAATACAAAAGGTTGTATGTATGTTCTGCTTTCACTCAAAAACAATTGAAGCTGTTTCCATGAATTCAAACACAGATAGACGTGTATTTAAATATTACTCAGAGATGAGTATATTCTATTTTGTACCACGAAAATGTAAAATAAGAGATGAAGAAATAAAGATAGTTGTGTATCGTCAATTAAACGTAATGTAATTGTGGTAGTCGAGCACGCATCGGCACGAATTGGGCCAGCTCGCACCGGGGAAGTACCACACCCCCACAGAAAAACCGGCGTGAAATAGCATACTGCTGTTTCGCTCGGTGAGTGGGGGAGCCGGCGGCCCATATCCTTTGCCTTACCCTTCTAAGTCTATTGCCGACGGTGACATAAAAAATATATATTACGGATAACTTTTTAAAGATCTCACCTTAATTTATTTATTTATTATTTTAGGATAGCCCTTGGCGAATTAAAATAAACTGGCAACTGATGATTGGCAACTTAAATTAGAATAACAAATTGGCATCTGACAACATCGCAGTTATTTGCTTGTCTATGCTTATACGCTACAATGTGAGTGCCGATATGAGATACAAAGTGTCTATGTCCACGGGACGCAAAAAGGGCGATACAATGGCCGAATTTCACAGCTGACGCGGACTTTCTGAGCTATCAAACTCTTATCAGGGCTAGTGAATAGAGAACTTTACTGAAACGTTATGTAAAACGTTCGCGAACTTAGATTAATGTATACGTTGTAACATCCATCCATCATGGGAAGTTTGTGTTTTGTGCAGCGAATATTCCAAATTAAGAATTATACTGCAGTCTACATTGCATGGAAGTCTTGCAAGTCATTGATATTGTATATATTTGGGAATAGGAATATGGTTTTGATTTAACTATATTATTGTATTCTGTACTAATATATTAAAACTGAAGAGTTTGTTTGTTTGTTAGAACGCACTAATCTCAGGAACTGCTGGTCCGTTTTCAAAAAATTCTTTTAGTGTTACATAGCCCATTTATTGAGAAAGGCTATATATGTACTACGGGTGAAGCCGGAGCGCAACGCTAGTATTAAATATAAAAGTATAGATAAGATAACTATTTTTATTATTACGTATCACACTAAAATCATAAATGTAAAAGTTTGTTTGTTTGGATGTTTGGTCGTCAATCACGCTGGAACTGCTGAACGGATTTTGACTAAATTTAGTATACAGGCAGAGTATGAGCTGATTGGGTGATAGGATACTTTTTATCCTATCAAATGCTCCCTTGGGATAATACAGGAATCTTGATATCCGAGGGGAACTGGGAGGAACGTCTAGTAGGTGTTAAGAAAGAAATTCTATATAATTTGGATTTAGCCCAAACTTATGATTGCTTAAGTATTTATCTGTTTGCTAGATTGTCTGTTGTATGTGCGTCGATCCCGTGAAAACCACTAGGCAGACAATTCATGAAGTTACGAATCCAAAACGTTTTGTTAATTAATTTATTTATTTACAAATCAAAAACCTTTATGGGAAGAACCCAATACGATATTGACTTACTCTAAATATACACAATAACTAATCCTAAAAGACGTCAGTTAAAACACATGTTATCAATAGTTCATTACAAGAGAGTTCCAAGTTAAATATTCGAATAGAAACACTATAGAACCTTGTTTTAAGTCGTATTGTGAATGAGAGAATGCAATCGCTTGTGTTTGACCCCTTTGTTTATTGCATTCGTGAATGCTTTAAGCACAGACGATATAATACCACAGATAACATAATACTATAGCTTAATGCTTGTTTATTTGCATTATATGCAAAGTGATTTGTAATTGATTTTGCTGTCTGTACTTCAGCAAAATGTTAATACGGTGAATTTAAATTATTTACGGCTAACTGTTTTCTCCGGTTTTGTCCGTGGTACATAGTATGTATCTATATAACTCTACTAAGTTGCAGCTTACTAATGGTGTAAGAATTTTTGAAATCGGTCCACTTAGTTTATATGTGGAGACATTACAAACTTACCTACTTCCATACATATCTTTTTCCTTTATAATATTAAGGATAGATGGATTTTGTTAGTTAGGATGTTAAAATTATTGTGGTTTTGTTTTGTTTAGCCGCTTTATATAAATATTTTGATAATTAATTCGCCAACAAAAGGCACTTTATTTATAAATGAATTGCTCTTCTTATGAAATAAAAACTGTTTAATAGTATTCGATTTTAATTCAGTTCAACCCGACCCAGTCAGGGATAGATGAAAACTTAAGTTCAAAAGCTTATAAATCTCACAACTTAATGTATAACTTACGTCCATATTATACTAAATAAATGAATAGTTCCCAAACTCTCCGCTAGGGGCGCTATACTATTGTTGTGAGTTGACGCTGTCAACACGAAATTGAGGCTTAAAATCTTAAAGTGGGTAAAGTAAAGCCTTTATAGTAATTAGTATGCGCAAGTTGCATATACGAAACTTGTGTAAGTAACGGGCGGGCTACGTGTGCCGGGTTTTAGTTTAATCAAGTATAGTTGTTGAGAATTTTAATGGAGTTAATGACTCAGTTGGTTCGAGTTTTTGGTTTAAGATAAATATGGTAAAGGACAGTGTTTTCTTAATTTTTTATGTAATGGAAGGCTACTGAGCTGGTGGGTCGTCTGACAGTAATCGATCACCGCTGATGACAATTTGCAGGGGAAAACCCGATGCAAATGTGTTGCCCGCTTTTAAGATGTAAGATACAATAATCGTGTCGTAAAATCACTGTATTGCGACGCAAAATATAGACAAACGTACATACATCTACTCATTTAAATAATAGTAATGATATTGATAAGGATTTTTATTTATATAAATCTTCTACTATATAAAAATAAGTCGGGTTTTCCTTCCTGACGCTATAACTCCAGAACGCACGAACTGATTTCCACGGTTTTGCATTCGTTGGAAAGGTCTCGGGCTCCGTGAGGTTTATAGCAAAGAAAATTCAGGAAAAATTTTAACAGAAAAGCGGGAAAAACGAAGCCATCTGGTGGCGAAACGGAGTTCGCCGCGTTTGCTAGTGTTATATATAACAATATAACACGCTGCCATGAAATACCTGATTTTATTTGTCATTTCACTAGAAAAGTAGACAATCAACGCTTAAAAAAAATCCTTTCAGCTTGTTTTCTCAAGTTTATTGTAACATGTTAAACATACGTATTATTTATAATTATGCTCAATAAGTTTCAAATTTGTAATAAAAATATCACAAAATTTCAGGAATGGGGAGCAAGTCCATTATTACATACACCCACACCCGCTAATATCACACCGGGAGAAACACAACTAAA
Organism: Zerene cesonia; assembly: GCF_012273895.1. NCBI lineage: Eukaryota > Metazoa > Arthropoda > Insecta > Lepidoptera > Pieridae > Zerene > Zerene cesonia. The sequence goes on along the minus strand of NC_052124.1, from coordinate 1,601,527 downwards.
GAATACACCTAAGTGAGTTCATCATTAAACTGTAATAAAAAAATCACCCCTTATGTACAGTGGCTTTAAAACTAAGTGTTTCTGGTATCTATTTTTTTTTTATGTCATAGCGGGCAGCTGAGCTGGTGGTTCGCCTGATGGTAAGCGATCACCACCGCCCATAAACATTCGCAAAGGTAGTACCTCCGTGTATGCGCTGTCCGCTTTTATGGGGTAAGGGAAAGGAAAGGATTAACGACTGGAAAGAAGGAATGGACTAGGACGGGTGAGGTAAAGGAAACGGGCCTCCAATTATAGGTATCAATTCTCAGTGGTTATAAATAATTTTTATCATAAATAGAAAATTTTGACGCAAAATTGTTTTCTCAAGTTTATTGTAACATTTAAAAATTAAAGACTCATTGCAGCTCAAGACCACACTCGTAGTAAACACTCGGAGTCAAAATCGTATAATACTTTCCTTATTGTCATAAAAAACAAAAAAAAATATTGTCATACCTTTGAATTGTAAGTTTATGCTTCCAAAACAAAGAAATAATAACATAATATTTAGTGGGCTGTATTTCGTATGCGACTCCCATAATATCCACCAGGTGCAAAGCACATTTGCAAAATGGTGTCACTGGAAATTATTTTTCGAGAGTTGATATAGAAGTGCTCCTATAATAGATATTGTAAAGGTTTTTTTTTAGGTGACTGAGTTCTGGGTAATAATATAGCATTATTCGTGTTAATCTCGTTTAAGCTTAGCTATAAAAAAAAAAAAAATTCCTATCCCATCCTATCCTACTTCCTACTAATATTATAAATGCAAAAGTTTGTAAGGATGTGTGTGTGTTTGTTGCTCTTTCACGCAAAAACTACTGAACCGATTGCACTGAAATTTGGTACGTAGACAGCTGGACATCACTAATAAAATATAAGCAAAATTTATCCCGATATTCCTACGGGATACGGACTTACGTAGGTGAAACCGCGGGGCGCAGCTAGTTTATTCCATATATTGAAATTATAGTTTAGCCGTTGGCTGCGATTTCCTTCGCGTTATGTAAGAAAATTAATATTTGTCATGCGTGTTACATTTTTTAACATAGCGCCATTTATCTGAATTTATAAATTTTAGAGTGTGAAATGTACTTCGTAATGGACCCTCGCATTGGAATAAGATTAAGTCCCCCAACTCCAGACAAATTTTAAAACATAAAATCGCTCCGTAGTAACATATGAGAAGGACAAACAAACAGGCTCTTTAGGTTCATATATTAGTATGGAATATACTCATTTCTATAGAATACTAGCTGCACCCGGCAAACGCTGTTCTGCCTTACTCTTATCATTTAGGGATATGAAAAATAGATGTTGGCCGAT
>NC_052124.1:1528634-1599159 GCF_012273895.1 Zerene cesonia | reverse complement strand
TATATACCTTCTATTTCTCTCATATCAATGAATGTGATCATTGATATAACATTGGGGACATTGTAAAGTATACAGTTGGACAGATTTCCCTCGCCGCATGCTCGAAACAAGCCCTCGGCCACAAAATAGGGTTCCTAGAATCTGTGGTATTTACTCGACAATAATTCTGACATACATTCCCAATTATAAGGGATATAATTGTGATATTGTTTCAGCACTAATTAAAATTAATGCAAAGCATATTATATGTGAGATATTATTATTATTACATAATTTGGGTATATTTGAATACTGTCCTAATTGAGCGTAGTGAAGCAAAAAGTTTGCCAGTAGTAAAAAGTCTCTTTATTATTATTTTATTATTGATATTTAAAATATAATCCTTCTGAATATTTTTAAGATGTTTAACGCGAGTCTCAAATTAATAACGTAACGAGTAATGTATCACATTACATAAATAATTAATGCTGCATTTGTAGTGCCTCGTAATTTAACCAACTACTGCGGTTTTACTATACATTGCGTAGTTATTGCACTGGTAATAATAAAGGAGCCCACACAAGCTTCGATGGATGCGTAACACAATGATAAATTTCATAATTTGACCAACACAACTTTGAACATGAAACTCAATGACTGTCAACTATGTATTTAGTATAACTAAAATCATTAGAAAAAATGGTCGATATAAAAAACTTTAATTGCATATTAAATAACCGGGTATTGTAGAGACAGCTAGTGTGGTAAATAGTAACATTCTAGTGAAAGAGGGAAGATTCTCTGTAGGGACTCTGTAGTGGACAGGAACTTGCCAGCCGGTGAAGGCCGTGATGTCTGTTTCATTTATTATTTCTAGCAAAAACATCTTTATTTCTTTAGTTCTTTGCACGCCTTGTGGTTTCACTTGAAATATGCATTATACTAACGACGCCTGCATCTCCACGCCCCCTATTTATTAACTACTCATTCACATTTATACTTAGTATAGAAAACATATCAATAGCGCGATTCAGAAGTCGTGTCCCACATTATGAAATACGAGTGCAGTCATCATCTTATAGTCAGACGATGAAATTACGCTTCTGATTACGTTACACTCAGGCCTTGTCCCAGTTTGTTTTTCGTTCCAGCATTGTAAGTACAGAACTGAAAAATTAACGCACGCCGCTACCATGAATATCTTTGTTAGCTTCGTGTAATTTTAGACTTAAAAAATGGCGCGTAAAATACACTAATTAGAAGCGGTAATGGGCCACGCGTTAGTCATTGAAAATGTAAAACGTGATGTCGTTTTTTTATGCATTCTTTACAGATATTATATTGAAGTTATTAATGTTGGAAGGAAAAGAATTATTTTATTGCAGTAGACCAGATATATTACTAGATATATAAAGAAAATATGAATATTCTGTTAATTTTTAGATACGTTAATCTAAAATATATATTACTAGCTGCGCCCCGCGGTTACACCCGCGTATGTCCGTATCCCGTAGGAATATCGGGATAAAAAGTAGCATATATGTTATCCCAGTTGTCCAGCTGTCTACGTACTAAATTTCATTGCAATCGGTTCAGTAGTTTTTGCGAAGGAGCAACAAATACACACACATCCTTACAAACTCGCATTTATAATATTAGTAGGATGAGTCTATATTGCAAATATATCAGTTATGTATTATGCCGAGAATCCACTCTTTCCAAACATCTTTCAGGCCCTATTTCTGTGGAGTTTTTACATAACCCGAACTTAACTTGCACCGACACTTGCATGCTTATACTAAGTTTCACTTGAACTTATTATAAAACAAAGAAAAATATTTTCAATTATAGTATATATATGTTATTGAGAAAAAGTGTACGTGCCGATAAAGCAAAATATATTAATGGTTTTAAAACATGATTTATTATTTCATTTTCGAGTGGTTGATGAGAGACTTCGTCACGATTTGGGTCAAGCTAACTAGCTGGTGTAGGTACACTCAGATGGTTATATAGAGAACAGCTTGTGTTTAGGAATCTAGTCTAACCTACATATTTATAACTAGCGGTCCACCCCGGCTTCGCCCATGGTACATATATAGCCTGAAGCCTTCGTCAATAAATGGGCTATTTAATACTGAAAGAATTTTTCAAATCGAACCAGTAGATTCTGTGATTAGCGCGTTCAACCAAACCAACAAACTCTTCAGCGATATTATATTAGTTTAAATTAAGACAAGTTATCAATAATTAAAAAGATGTACCGTAATTGAATGCCGCTGTCATTTTAACAAAAGAAATAATTACCATATAAATACTGAATTTTGTAAATCTTGCGTAATTAAAGTAATAAAAATAATGCACGTTCACATTTGGAGTGGTCACGGGTTTAATTAACTATTCAATCTAGTCTATTTCGACATAACTATCAGTGCCTCATTATGTACATACATTTTTCTCTCCACCGAGCAATATATTATGTCAGCAAACGGTCGTACAAATTATGGACATTAACTTGGACCTGGACTGGGAATGCACAAACATTCGTGCCGTGGAAATGCGAATAATTCCGCTTTAAAATTCCTTTTTCCGAATGTTCAACAAAGCGAGCTAGCAGGTCAAATCAACTATTTACGACTTTGAAATAGTGCTTTCATCTATCATGATAAATGGTAAAACATGCTATGACGTCATTATCGCGTCAAGGCTTCCCGGAATTCAGGCGAAAAGTCAGTTTTGAGGAAAGCGGGTGTTGCGCCTGGAAGTGATCACACTCAGTGGTGTGTGAGTTAAGCGTGATTATGTGTGTGTTGTACTTTATGTTTAATATTTAACTTCTCATTAATATTATAATAATGTAATAGGATACATTTTGTCTAGTGTTAAATAAATTTCAAATTTCGTAAAATCCCTCATGAGTCTTGACATGCACATTGTTAGGTTCAAGCGACCTATACGTGGTTTAATCCCTTGTCCTACTTATTTAAAATATTTTATTTATTTAATACAATGAATGATAAAATAAATTAAAAACGTGTACAAATAGTGGTACAAAGAAATTAATAGGGGTAAAAACACTAAAAAAAAAGTAAGTGTTAAGCAAAGTGCTTATTTTCTTGTGATTTTTGTAACATAATATATGTTTATTAGCGACTAGCAAACCAGGCGAACTTCGTTTCGCCACCAGGTGGTTGTATGTGAAAAATGACTTTCCCGCTTTTCTGCAGAATTTTTTCCTGAATTTTCTTTGCCATAAACCTCACGGCGCCCGAGACCTTTCCAACGAATGCAAAACCGTGGAAATCGGTTCGTGCGTTCTGGAGTTATAGCGTCAGGAAGGAAAACCCGACTTATTTTTATATAGTAGATTTGTCTTTCTTTTGAGTCTGGCTTATGGTATGTATGAGTATTGCAATCGTTATACATTTCATGTTTAGAATTAGGAACAAAAATAGTCCCGAATTTTTATTAAGAACATTGAGAATCTTTTAAATTTGGAACGAAAGCCATTTCATCTTGCTACTCTTATAAGGAAACGTGTTGCTATAAGTTTTTTTTTTTAAAGGAGGTTCTACATAAAAAAGTCTTATTATTACCTTAAAAGCTCGTAGCGCGGAAACGTTAGCGTGTGACGTAATGCAGAAACTGGAATAAGACCCATCCATTACTCGTTCAAAAGGAGACGTAGTACAAAAATAATACCCCAGATTCCTAAGTGATCGTACGTTAAACCACTGATTGATGGCTCGAAGCCGATATACATCGGAATTTAATGGTGAAAGAAGAGTTTTCATTGTGCTGGAAATTGTCACTCAAAGGCGAACATATTGACGCGTCAGCAAGATGGATGAAGGGTTTCTCGGCTTAGCGGTCATAAGCGGTGCTTGCTTTTGGATTAGCGAGGGTGGTGATTTATTTTTAATTGTGGAATACCTTTTGAATTAATTCATTTCACGTAGTATAAAACGCAAAAAAGAGTCGTTTTCCGCCGTCAGTGTTTGTTAGCTTAAATTTACGCAACGGATTTTGATGGCGTTTTTTAATAAGTAGAAATTTCAGAGGAAGGTTTATATATTTTATATAGGTGATATGGTAACAAGTAATTAATGTCAATGAAACATTCACCGCGTAATAAATAGTAAAGAATGTTTGTATCTAAATATCAAAGACTGACTGACTCACTGACTTGGGATAAAACTTATTGTATGCTACGTATATCGGCAGCAAATTTAATCCGATTAAAGAGAAAATTTTAATCCAAATTTTCTCAATAATTTAGGCGTAAGAAGCGACTAAGACGTAACATCAGTAAGAATAAACAAGCATTTCTAAATAAATCAAAAACAAAAAACAACAACAAATCTAAAAAAAATCTCATTTCAGAATATTGGTTTATATTATTTACGTAAGATTTATACCAAAACTAATAAAACTTAACAGAAATGGAAGTTCAAAAACTTGTTTACCGCGAACTTTTGCGAAGTCAGTTCGCCAATATCAAATTTTGTAAAGATTCTGAGGTCAAGTTTAAGTTTGATGTTTTTAATTAAATATCTTTATATTAAATTCATTTCATGGGAATAAAATATTTAATATTTTTTATCTGGAAATATGATACATCAATCTAAATATATATAACTCAAAGGTATTTAATAATATAGTGATCTATCAACGCACAACCCAAACCACTGGACGGATAGAGATGAAATTTGCCAAGTAGATAGATGTTATAACGCAGGCATCCGTAAGAAAGGATTTTGATAAATTCTACCTCTAAGGGGATAAGATAGGCGTTGATAGGCTGTATCATGAAAATTTATTAAGACCGCGCGGGCGAAGCTACGGGCAACAAGAGATATATCTTTCAGAAAAGTTGTATTTGCGTATTTATATACTAACCATATTATAACCCTGAAGAGTCTGTTTGTTTGAGCACGCTTATCTTAGAAATTACAGGTTCGAATTGAAAAAATGTTTTCGAGTTGAATAGTCCATTAATCAAGGAAGACTAGATGCTCTATTACATACGACCTGGGTAAAACCGCGGGGAACAGCTAGTATCCTGCGAACTTGGCTAGTTTCCAATGAGATTAACTGTCATGACCAGACCTAAATACTAAGTAATAATATTTCCACCGTATTTATTTGTCTTTTATGTCTCCAAGTAATAAACCCGCCATTCCAGTCATAAATTTATAACGACTCAGCATTACTGTATATTATAACATTGTTACTTTTATTCAAATGATATACATTAAAATAATTGCGTCGAATTTTATTTCGTTCTGCTAGAATGTTCTAGAATAAAATATAAAATATTTATTATAAAGAGTAAAATAGGTCACCCGTTCCAAATGATTTTTATCTTTGAAAATTGCTAATACAAGATATGAAATGATGCTACAATTATGAAAGATATCTGAATGAGTATAGTTGAAAATTATTTATGCTTTTGTAGCTGAGTTTGTTTGTTTGGTCGCCAAGTGATAATAAATACTAAAAGTTCGATTGGAAAACTTCTTGATTTTGAGAACTCAATAGTTGAGGTAGGTTTTTACTCTAATCTGTGAAACATTGCAATGAAATAGAGGATGGTAAACACTATGACCACTCCATAGCTTGTTTAAATTGTAGTTATTTTTTCAATTAATTCATTAATATAACTAAAAATCGTAATCGTAGTAATTATAATTAATTTATATATTAAAAAAAAGCGTGTGTGTATGTGCAGTAAAACATAATATAGCATAAAAATAATGATGATGACGATTAGGAATTCAGTTCAGAACTATGAATTTTTATTATCATTTAAATCGAAATTGGATTTTTGTATCAAAAGTGATTGTATTTGATGCTGACCTTGATGGAAAGATTGGCTAAGCAGTTGAAAATAATAATTTGATCTCTATTACGTATGCTATAAAGCTGACAGTTAGGCTGATACCTCAATCCTTGCGACGGTACTCACACGTTTCATATCACATGTCTACTGATAACGTAATAACACCCAGAGTTCAATAACGATTTGGGGGCCTATTATTAAAGTTATTTTTAGTAGCCCACATTATACGGGTCGATCGCAATATCGGAGTATTGATTTCGAAATACTATAGGCATTTTTTCGCAAAGCTGATTCCATTTGATTATCCGAACAAAAATCGGAGAGCTTTTTGTAGTGATCTCTGTTTCATTCAAAGGAATTGAAAGGTTAGTTTCCATTTATGAGGGTGGATATTTTATTTATTGCTGGCTATCTTGAATTTTGTATTTCAAAGTTAAAAAAATCTGTTGCAGTGGCAATCGCAGTCTGCCGAAAGTAGACAGTTTTATTATAAGTTCTATTTCATTGTTAAATAAAAAGCAGTTGTGGTTCCGTGGTTAGGACTTCGGACTCTAAAATCGATGAGTAAGGAGGTTCGAGACCAGGCAAGACCAAGACCAGGTAAACATCGTTAAGAAATAGGAATGTTTAAAAGTTCGACGACATGTGATATCTGCCAACCAGCACTTGGCTAGCGTGATGGGTCCTGGCCTGAACCCTTATAAGAGGTCTGGGTGCCAGTAGTGGGAACTCAATTCAATATTGATACAAAATTACTCAATCATTTAAAACCTCCTTCTTCAGTTTTCTTATAAATAATGTAATGTTAATATAAAAGTATCTCTATCTGTCTACTTCACGCCTAAGTCACTGAACTGATTTTGATAAAATTTGATACAGAGATAGCTTTAAATCCAAGAGTCAACAAATGTAAATAGGTTTTTATACTGGAAATCTCACGGGAACATGAACTATTTAGGCAAAATTCCAGGACTTCTGTTGTTTATTTTTTCCTTTATTTAAATCAGTTAATTTATTCATTTCGCACCAATATTTCGTCTGACAAAATCTTCAGTTTTGTAATGTTAGCATGGATAACAAAAAAATTACATCTCCTGATGTATGGTCATTATATACAGAAGCAAATACGCAAAGCCTGCTCAATTATAAAGAAGTTCTTATATCCTTTATTTTCAATAACATTCTCTCGTCTTATATTCAATAACCAAGCGAAATATGATACGATATGTTGATAGTAAAAATGGAATACGTCGTAACATTGTTATGACGTAGCGCATATTGTCCACGGAGCAATAATTAGATCATCAAGAGGATTATATATTATGCCATAGCCAAAATATATACCAGAATATTATCCAGACAATGGTTACAGACCATTGTCTGAGTGATGAGTTGTAATGAAGTTAGTGTATACTGTGTAGGCGGGAGAAGACATCGCGGTTGTCGGGCGTTTAATTGGCTCAATAAAAATTAAGGCGTAATTAAGTGAAGTCAGAAGTGTCCGCTAGTTAATAAATCATCATCATCTTATGATGTGCAGCAGTGGGAACATATATTACAGTGGGTATCAGCCCATATATGTTCCCACTGCTGGAACACAGGCCTCCTATGAGGGTTCAGGCTATAATCGGTGCTGGTTGGCAGATGTCACATGTCGTTGAACTTTTGATTCTTGGACATGCCGGTTTCCTTACGATGTTTTCCTTCACCGTTTTAAGCCGTTTTAATAAATATTTAAGGGAAATAATTACATTGCCACGTCCGCTAAATGCTCTACCACATTCATTATGTCTCTGGTTTCAATTCAAAACGAATAAATATTTCGCCTTTTTTCATTATGACGTCACAGCTATGTTATCCCAACACATCTAGTGAACAGATCATTATTTTAGTTCTCCAAGGTGCACTGTGAAATGTTATGTAATGAAAATTTATAATACTAATAGAATTTATAAATAGCATTCAACATACATGATATTCACTTAAATTTATACTAATATTATAAAGCTGGAGAGTTTGAACGCACTAATCTCAAGAACTACTGGTCTGATTTGAAAAATTCTTTCTGTGTTAGATAGCTCATTTATTGAGGAAAACCATAGGTCATGGAAGCCGGGGCGGACCGCTACTATGTTACAAATACAATGGCTTCACTAGGTAACCACAAAAAATTTACTTACGATATGAACAGAGAACCAAAAATACCAATTGGTATTTTTGTACAAACTAAAGACTACAACTAACAAAGATATTATAAAATCTTTATATCTTAATTAATGGTATAAACAGTTAAAAACGCTTCGTATGCCCACAACCTTAGGTCTTGCGATAACTCAGTTTGGTCGAGCTATATATTAACTGAATTTCGTGCCAACTATTGAAGGCTTGTTTGACATTGAATTGTTATCGATTCTATATTTGGACTCGAATAGTTGTATGGTATTGTTATAATAACGCAATAATTTATTATCACCGTTACGTGATAATTTTGATTCTTCAAGGTCGCGCTGTTATGATGGAGTTTTGCCAATTCTCTTATGTAAATATTTATGAAAACTTCTGTTTAACTATCATCAGTGCTGTTAAGTATAAATATGTTGTGGAAGTGATTTTTGATTACTGCGAGTAAAGTTTAGTTAATTCTGGAATATATAAAAGCTTTTTTGTATTATTCGGATGCATGGAAATTCTCATCTCAATAGAGTTAAATTTTGATAGATTTAGTGATTGAAAAACATTGGGTTTACACTAAAAAGGTTTTGATTAATAAATTAAACGCAAATTGCAAATGGGTATTTATATAAAATTAGATTGAAATCACTAAGAGAAGTTGAAATGATGAAAATACGTAAATTTTATCATTTTATTTCGGGCTTATATAACCTTCAGTGGAACATACCAGTGCTACGTTGATAAATTTCAAATTGGCGTAGCGATGCTACGATCGTAGCACTAGTGTCTACGAATCGTAGACACTGGTGTTAAGAAATGTGCTATGAAATACCAGAAAGATCTTATTTTACACACATATATGAACACACACTAATACACAAGTGTAAATTAAATGTCTTTCTAAAATGTAATGTTTAACAGAAAATTTTTTTATTGCTATTGGTGAGAAATCCAATTTTATTCATAGAGATGCTTGCCACCTACCTTACTTGCTTACTACCAGGCGATCCATCAGTTCAAAAGCCCGCTATGACATAAAAAATAAAAATTTATGATGAGGGTTTCGTACCAGCGTTTTCGGTGTACCGAGACTCACAGGTCCCCTGGCCACTCATGCTTTCATGCATGCAACCTTCAATGTGTTATGGGGCCTGTGATATGAATTATTAAAGACAATTTCGTACTCAACGCTTGCTTGTTGTTTTATAATTTAATAAAATGGTTTAATCCTACATTATGAGGTGAAGGTTTTAGTGTAAATATAATACAACGAAATAAATGAATTTACTAACGAATACGCGAGTAATCTGTGTCATTGATGTAAATGTTATATAAAATATTGAGATTTCACAGAAAATGATGATTTAATATGATTTAATGATTTAATATATTCAATATTTCGCCTTGCTGAATATTTCGTAACTGTCCTATGAGCCGTCATATAGTATTATTATAAATTACTTTCAATAGTGCCACTGCACCATTATTTTCAATATGTCTTTCGAGGTTCAAGGTGGGAGCGTAATATAATATAAATAAAAAAACAACACAAAAATAATAAATTTTTCAGTAGTCAGTCAGTTCCTTAGATTTCCACACAATTAAACAAACTCTAGAGGTGTCTAATATAGTATCAATATAAATAAAAATAAATTAATTGAAAAAAAAAACAGAATTGCAAACAACTCAATCTTGAAATATCTTCTTCATCATCAGCCCATATATGCCATGCCGATGTCCTTTCTGCAAGGAGTCTCCTAAGAGAATTTAGGCCATAATCCCCCACGTTGACTAAGCCCTGGTTGGCAGATGTCACATTAAACTTTCCATTCTTTGACATGCCGGTTTGCCTGACGTAGCGACATGAATAGTGTGCCGATAAATCTAAAAAACATTCCTTGTACGTTATGTAGTCTTGAACTCCCGACTTAATGAAATAAATTCGTTCCATTGAACTATTAAACCGCAACTGCTGAAATCTTAAGTTAAAGTTATTGATTATTCAACCCATTAAAAACCTCGCGTATATAAATACAATTTTATTTGTTTAAGTGTGATTAACAATTCAGCTAATGGCGACTTCAGTCTATAATTATAAGAACACTATCCATTTCGCAAATGAGTTCTACAACTGGAATTTGTACGGGCTTTAGTTCACTATTTTAGCATAAACTAAGCGAAGCAATTTATAATGGGTTTTATCTCTGTGTTTATATTTAGACCTAATTCAGGCCACATTATTGACCAAGTTTATCTTTTAGTTTTAAATTCTTTTGATTTAGGTTATAATGGGTGAAAACTATCGCATGCATACAATGAAAATAATTTTACTGGATTTTTAGAACTTAAATGTGTTATTATAACATTTCTGTTTTATATTTTACAAAATATTTAAGACGAATTTAAAGTGAAATAAGCTTTTTCTCGTTCGAAAATATGAACCAATTTTTACCAATTATAATTATTTCTTATTTTATTACAATCACTAGCTGTGACCCGCGGTTGAAACCGCGTAAGCGTGCTGCGTAACCGTATCCCGTAGGAATATCGGTATAAAAAGTGCCTATGTGTTATTTCAGTTGTCCAGCTATCTACGAAGCAAAATAGTATTATTATTCACCAATAGATGTCAGGAAAAAAAACACGAATATGACATTTTCTAAAAAAAATTCCTAGCTAGACCGATTTATCGCCCCCGAAACCCCCTGTATACTAAATTTCATGAAAATCGTTGGAGCCGATTCCGAGATTCCAATTATACATATATATATTAAGAATTGCTCGTTTAAAGGTATAAGATTGAGTACTAATAGAATTCAAATATATATTGCCAACTTTATCTGGTATGTTCTGCTAAGGCAACATTTGTTATTTTCTTGATGTATTTTTTAACTGTTTTTCGCACGTCTTGATCTGGAGAAAGTCGTATGGATAATGAAGTCCACAAATTATGGCACACGTGTTAACGAAATTAACAACAACAAAAACAAAATATGTGTATACAACTACACAATTAAACATATAACTTAATTAATAATTAAACATATACATACTATTAAGTATATGTACAATAACGAAATTACTAAAAGTCTCTTATTCTAAAAATATCAATTCCACAAAAGTTTAATTTTATAAGCTAATAATAAAAACAATTTCACAGAATAGGTGGTTGATTCCTAGAATTTTAACAAAATTCCTCGTAATACAGAATGGATGTTATGATACAAAGAGAAAATTATTGTATAGATTTTATCGTACCTCAACCCAGTTAAACAAATTTTTAAGTTTTAGAGAGTATTTTACGCTTATTATTATTATATTAGCTTCTCTGATTAGGAACTCCAGGATTTAGTAGTTTATATACGTATTGTCGAGACCATTCAGTTTATTATTTCATTATTTTTTTTAGTATTTGTGTGTCACAATGCTTGTGATTTATATAATTTGCTTTACGTAATTTGTATTTCAATAGCCTAGCGTATTTCATCATTATAAATCATTGAACAATTAAAAATCATTCAATACCCAGTCAGTTTATAGACATATCTTACATCCAAATATGCTTTTTTTTGCAAATAGAAAACAATACTCGCTGTTTAGTAATTTTCATAGATAAATTACAATTTAAATTAGTATATAAATTATATTTGGCAGATGTTAGTGAAACTCTCAAGCGACTATTTAAATTCGGTCAATTATCTTCCAATAAGAATAGAACTCTCTCACATGTACACATTACACGCAAACACACGCTTGCAGTATCGTCACACGTGATACATAGTATACTGGTCTCATACAATCCTTACAATTTTATATTTGTTCCCTCATTCCGTAAGGGCCGTTACGAGAGTGCTGAGGCGACCAGTCCAATGGCAGATCCACTTGGATGCAATGATTGGACACGAATCGCGATTCTTCGCTTTTCCTTTGTGAAACCACGGACGTATAACTTGATTCAATTGTTATTAGGCCTTAATAAAGGTGAATAAGCAATTGGGAAGTAATCCTTGATATTATGAAGGCGAAAGTGCGTTCGTTTGTTTTTATTCACGTAGCTACGGAGCGGTTTTATGTTGTTGTTTGTTGATTTTTACGTCTGAAAATGGTTATGGACACAGCTGTAGGTTTTAAAAATACAACTAGATAAATGTAAATACAGCTTTGCGTCCATTTCTTTTCTATATTATCAAGATAAATGTCTATCAAATTATTGTTTTCTGTTTCTATTTTGTTTCTGCTTATTAGGATAACTACTGCAACTGATACTATTTCTCATTGGTCTTCTGCGGGGGCATGCTACATTACCGCTGCGAGTGGCCGAGTTCGTGCGCGATGTATACTCGACTCCCACATAAAAATTGCTTACATCAAGATCCACACTAAAATATGAACAAGAATAGAATAAGATCATTATGAAAACTATTAACTAAATATTTGCTTCCTTGCGTCCCTCGTTTCAATGTCTATCAGAATAAAAAACAGTTTACATAGAAAATACATCCTTTTTCCACGTTGTTTCGGCATCCGTGAAGAACTGTAATATTGCCTTTCATAAAAAATAAAATGGTGCTCCGCTTTAGGTATTAAATATTTGCTAACATTCTAGACTTTATTACTAACTAGCTTTCGCCCGCAGCTTCATCCGTTTAGTCAAAGAGGAATATGGACAGTCCCAGGGTTCCAAAAAACTGCTCCATGTACTTATTTTGTCGGTTCACAAAATATATAATGCACCAAATTTCAAAAATATCAGTTTAGTTTAGACAAGAAGTAAAGACAGACAGGTATAGTTAGTTTCGCATAAATAAAACTAGGATTTGTATCGACATGCTTGTTTGTTTGTTTGATCGTTATATCGAGTACTTTTTGTTTGACTACGTTTGAATAGGTAAATGGTTGTTTTTTTTTTTTTTTTTATTTTTTTTATGTCATCGTCGGCAATGAAGCTGGTGGGTCACCTGATGGTAAGGGCTACCACCAACCATGAACATTTGGAGTGGAGCAAAATCAATTGCAGACTTTACTAGCAGGTTGATCTAGTTGAATAAATAAATGTTTGAGTTTGAGTTTAAATACAAACATAATTACAGTTCAATCACCATAATGAGTGCTTATTAAACTGAATTTCAAAAACATCGAATTATTTTAATTGTGTCTAATTTATCCACGATAAATACACACATAATTATAAAATGTAATTAAAAGGTAGTACCTATTATAACAATATTTTAGTAAATATTTACCAATAATTGGGTGTACTTCACTATAATTGTGAAAATTTATGACGATAGTTGGATGGTTGGATGGAGGTTGGTATCTTAAAATTATAGGATCTGTATGAAACACACACATAGGCACGAAAATAGATTATATTCTGATTTTCTTTTGCCGTTGTAATAACAAATTTAAAAAATCAAGGCCAAGCATTGGTTAGCGCGGTCATAATTTGGATGGGTGACCATTTTTTTTTATCTTACAGAACCTTTAATGTTGCGAGTCCGACTCGCACTTGACCAATCATTTACATTGCATTTTTGTTCGCGTTTGAAACATGCTATATTGTCTACTAATGAAGTTAAAAATATTCTCTTATCTTTATGAAAGTACACACGTTAGCTAAAAATACATAAGTTAAATGTCATTAAGTCGGCAGGTTGTCGTGTAAAGGGTCACATAATTAACTGACCGCGGTCAGACTGGACTGTCCGTTAATTGTGCACTGCTCGGAGGCTTTGCGAACGGTTTATTACAATTAGCGAGGGCTGAATAAAAATAAAGAATGTGCCGCCAGTTGTGACAGTTACCCGATTAGATTGCTTTTATCGATTGTAGTTTTCTTTTATAATAAATGTATTAATGTAGATGTAAAAGAGAAATTACAAAAAAAACCTAAAAAAAACGGATGGAATGAAACTAAAGATATTATTATTTACACCCAGTAAAAAGAAATTAAAAGAAACCTTGGGAGATGACAAGGGACAAGGGATAAGGGATGGAACGAAGATTATTTAGATTCATTAACGAAATAATTGTCATAATTTTTTTATGTTTAAGTTATAGAATTATTTTGTTATTATTAACAAATATCACTTCATAGTATAAAACAAAGTCGCTTTATCTGTCCCTATGTCCCTATGTATGCTTAAAACTACGATGTTGATAGGGTTTTTTTAATAGATAGAGTGTATCAATCGGAAGGTTTATATGTATAATAACATCTATTAAACTACTCCAAATTTAACGCGTGCAAAGCCGCGGGCAAAATGTAATATAAACTTCAATAAACGAAAATAACTGGATTGCTTTCTATGAGAGAGGGAGAGACAGAGAAACACACGAACGGCTTACAACTATAGCAAGAAGTGTTTTTACAACTTTTGGTCTTAATTTTTTCCGTCCAATCCCTTTTCGATAAGGAAGTGCCTTAAGTGCGTTTCAAAAACTAATCGCATTTTACATTACTGTCATATAGGGTACTAGCTGCGCCCCGCAGTTTCACCCGTGGTAAGTATATCCCGTAGGAATATCGGGATAAAAAGTTGCCTATGTGTTATTCCAGTTGTCCAGCCAACTGCGTACTAAATTTCATGGCAATCGGCCCAGTAGTTTTTGCGTGAAAGATTAACAAACGTACACATACACATACAAACTGTCGCATTGATAATATTAATAGGATACTCATATATTTAGTACAAAGCAGTCAAATCAGATGCCTAGCCTTATACTCTTGTTAAATCAAATTCAGCGAAAGGCTCATTTTAATTTATTCCTTGACCGCAACCGCCGGTTCTCCACGTTATATTTAAACCACTTTGTTCCGCAAGTCGCTCACAATTGCTTTTTTTAACAGGCCTTTTGTATGTTTCTTTTGATGAGTTGTTTTTGTTATTCGCTTTGAATACTTTGAGCGTCGGTTTTAATGGCGTTCCGAAAAGGGAGTCGTCAGTGTCAGACGGAATTGGACAAGGGGCTGATGGGGTTGTATCATTTGGGGTGGCTGTTTGTTGGATTACCGTTCATTATATTAATTTATTTATTATCTTATTGTACTAGTAGACAAATATATATTGAAGTTAAAAAACATACCAGCACAAAAGGCTGGGTTATTACAAGGGAGTAATCTCTTCCAGGCAATCCACTGTGCGAAGTGATAGATAAAGTATGAGGTATGTATAAAGTATATAAAATAATGATAATATATTATAATCCATATATGCATACGTATCAATAAAGAGCAATAAGATCGTCTATTAGTACATATGTGCCGGCATGTTATTTTACTGGTAAATAAGGAATAAATCCTACTTCCTACTAATATTATAAATGCGAAAGTTTGTTAGGATGTGTATGTGTTTGTTGCACTTTCACGCAAAAACTGCTGAAGCGATTGCAATGAAATTTGGTACGTAGACAGCTCGACAACTGGAATAACATATAGGCAACTTTTTATCCCGATATTCGTACGGGATACGGGACATAAGCGGGTGAAAAAGCGAGGCGCAGCTAGTAAAAGAATAAATAAGTGAATATTCATGAAATATAATAAGCATCTTATTTTATTATTATCGCACAGTTTCTTAACGTCAACATTCTTTACGATAAACTCATAGCTTAAATAAACAAAATACCTTTTACTCATTTCATCATCTGCTAAATAAATAATGCTACAAGAAAATTTCTACGGTCATAATTCACACAAGTTATGGATGTTTTCTCTGCCCCGGGAAAGTTGCCAGTATTATTTTGGTATGATAATTTATTATGGAAATTGGAATAAATGAATTGCAATAGAGTTTATAAAAGCAGTGGCTCAGTGGTGTTTGGGGGGCGAAACCAGGTGAGCTTGCAGACAATAAATAGATTTTTCAATTTACGCTTATGTGGATAGGCATCATCATTGCTCAAAACGGTGAAGGGAATCATCGTGAGGAAACCGGCACGAAGAATAAAAAAGTTAAAAGACATGAGACGCCTTCCATCCCGCATTTGTCCAGCGTGATGGATTATGGCCTGAACCCTCATAGGATGTTCTGTGATCTGAGTCTCTACAGTGGGAACATGTATCGGCTGATGATGATGAATGAATGACAGTGATTAAAATGAAATGTACGCAATTAAACGTTTCAAATTCATCATCTCAAGCTACTACTTCTACTAATGGAACTATTTACTCGCTTTTTAATAAAAGCTTATGCTTTATCTGTATGTTTGTTTGCAACCTACTAAAGGAGACGGTTTTGACTCATTTTAAACGGACAGATTGAACATAATCTTTTTTATACTTATGAAGTATTAGTGATGACGCAATTTCATGAGTAAAGCGTGCTTTCTATTTCTTTGAAATTACAGTTTTTTATTCCAATTATCCAGCTGTCTACGTACCAAATTTCATTGCAATCGGTTCAGTGGTTTTTGCGTGAAAGGGTAACAAACACACACATATACTTACAACCTTTCGCATTTATAATATTAGTAGGAGTAGGATTACTAGGATTATAATATTAGTAGGAAGTAGGATTTCGTTTCAGTACGATGAAATTTATAATCATTTACGGGTAGATGTTTTGAAACATTGATAGGAAACGTGTAATTCGTAGTTGAAATTTTCACATGTTGTTATTTATTAGTCGTTGATGTAAATAATTTATTAGTTTTTCTATACTGGCTCCGCCCCGGCTACTCTTATGACATATTGATAAAGCCTATGTGACTCAGTGCGGATGCAGCTTTCTTATGGTGAATTTGAAATCGCTTCAGCAATGTTTATGTGAATAAATAAATAAATACATTACAAACAAACATATAAAAACACATTCTTTTTATGTTAATGCGGGCAACTGAGCAGGTGGTTCACCGAATGGTAAGCGATCACCACCTGCCCTTATTTCTTTTTTTTATGTCATAGTCGGCAATGGAGCTGGTGGGTCGCCTGATGGTAAGCGCTACCACCGCCCATGAACATTTGGAGAGGCGTCTAAGGTCAAATGCAGACATTACGCCTCTACAAATGGATTGCCGACTTTAATTGAGAAGGGATTAGGAAAGGATTGATGAGAGGAATAAAGGAAAGGTCTGGGAAGGGTAAGGAAAAGGATATGGGCCTCCGGCTCCCCCACTCACCGTACGAAACACAATAGCATGCTATTATTTCACGCCGGTTTTCTGTGGGGGTGTGGTACTTCCCCGGTGCGAGCTGGCCCAATTCGTGCCGAAGCGTGCTCGACTCCCACAGTAGCTCCTACATGATATGCGCTGCTCGCTTGTAAGGGGTAAAGGATAAGGGAAGGTTTGACGAATTGAAAAAAGAAATGGGAAGGGTGGGGAAAAGGAAGCGGTACTCAGGTCCCCCCTCTCACCGTATGAAACACAGTAGCATGTTACTATTTCACGCCAGTCTTCTGTGGGGGTGTGATGATTCACCATTCATGTTTTTTCTTTATGATATAAGCTTAGACATTGCTTCCACAACTGTCACTTACAAAATCACAAGTGCCGTCTTAAATTAACAAAAAATCGACATAGTATAGATAAAGCCTAAATACTGTCGCATATTGTGTGTTAGTATACTTGGATATGATATGTACAAAAGCACCTTTACCTTAAGTCAATACCTCGAGGTCATATCATCTTATATTGGACCCGAAATGGGCCAAAGGACATGAAGCGTGTAACGGAAACTAAATAATTTGTAAACATCTTTATGTTTGTTTGTAAACGTTTATGTGTGAACTACCAGATAGGAGAGACTATTTAAAATAGGTATTTGAAGAAATTATCATTATCGCTCTCTGGGCGAGCGCCCGCCCGCTATGTCTGTGTGTGTAAGTGGACGGCATGTGCGTGTCGCCAACCCGCGCTCTATTAAAGCGCATTAATCATGTCTTAAATATGCTTGAAAATAACGTATGACAAAAAAATCGGTTCGAATCCCGCCTCGTTATAAAAAAACTGCTCTTTAAATCTTTATGATTTATATATTTCAATGCTATAAAACTAAAAATTAAATTACAAGCAGTAACGATTAATTTATCCTACAAAGCTCACCTTATATTATTCCATTGCAATCACATCAGACACGAGCAAAACGCGCTCGCAGTTCTGCCATTCCCCCTGGACGATGAATAAGGTGTGCGGTTGACAGCTCTGCTGGATGCAGCAATCACTGTCCGCGCCGCTAATGACGGCGCCATTTTTATTGCGAGTTTTTATAAGTCGGTAATTTATGAAAGCGTGGACGGTTATACCCGAAGGACGGGAGCGGAGCGATTTGATGGTATGATTTTTTATTGTGGAGATAGGATGTTGCAGGTGGTCCCGTGACAAAATATCCCATTTCTATTTGAATTACTTGGATGGAAATCTATATGTAACATGTGTATAGGTGAGTCGGAGAGGTCTCAGGCATTTATGATAAATGTAATTGTAATAGATTTTCTAAAAAAAAATTGGAAGTACCAATTATTATTATATTCTTTATTTTCTTTTATATAAAAAGTTTGTATTCTGTCCCCACAGGCCTTGGTCATAAAATTTAAGAAAAATAAAACATAAAATATCAAAGAAAAGTGTTTTTACGTTTATATATTTAGTAACACAATTTATGAATGTATTATTATTATAGCTGCGCCCCGCGATTTCACCCGCGTAAGTCCGTATCCCGTAGGAATATCGGTATAAAAAATTATCTATATGTTATTCCAGTTGTCCAGCTGTCTACGTACCAAATTTGATTGCAATCGGTTCAGTAGATTTTGCGTGAAAGAGCAACAAACACACACACACATCCTTACAAACTTTCGCATTTATAATAGTAGTAGGAAGTAGGAAGTAGGAAGTAGGATAGTAGGATAGTGCTTAAGTAGTTTTGATTGCGTTCGCTCATTAACTGCATTGTACGTTGTAGATGTTCCTACGGGATACGGATTTACGCGGGTGTAACCGCGGGGTGCAGCTAGTATTTTAATAAGAGTAAAGGATTTAACACGAGAAAAAGCATTCACCGTTATAACCATATTGAAATGAGATCGTAACCGCATCTCTGAAATAAGCAAAAGTACGTTACGTAAAAGGGTTATAAAATTTTGTGTTGTAACAAATTTGATTTTATGTTTAGTTCCGTTTCGTGTGATGTGTTATTATGGTAACGGTTAGGTAAAGGAATGGTCGCCTCCTTGGTACAGTGGTTAACGGGTGAGCTTAGAACTGAGGGGTCCTGGGTTCGATTCCCAGAGGGGACGTAAAAAAAAATGTCTCGGTCTGGCAGGACACAGAAGGCTGATCACCTACTTGTCCATAAAGAAAATCGATCAGTGAAACAAATGTATAACATCTGCCTCATACCCCAGTAGGGGACACGGGACTTCACTTACTTAGGTAAAGGAAAGGCGATGGATATTGGCGTGGAGTTAGACTGGGCAAGTTTCATTGATTGGACAATTATTTAGTTTTTCAAACGACTAAAAGAGGCTATCAATTCGACTGACTTTCTTCATTGTTACGTCATAACTTTATACTGGGTGCACCAAATTTTATGATTTTTTTAAAGCTGCCTGCCTTGTGGCCCGATTTAAATTTGGTCTAATTCAGACAATTTGAAGACGGTTTTTTTCTTTTATCAGAGGTCACGCTATACCCGCACATGAACATTTGCAAAGGTTTTACGTCCCTTCAAATGAATTGCATTTAATCACTACATAGTATACAACAAAGTCGCTTTCTCTGTCCCTATGTATGCTTAAATCTGTAAAACTACGCAATGGATTTTGATGGTGTTTTTATAGATAGAGAAGTATATGTATAACATCTGTTAAACTACTCCAAATTTTGACGCGTGCGAAGCCGCGGGTAAAAGCTAGTAACTAATAAAAAAGTCTGTATCTTAAAGACGATTTTTAAATAACTTAACAACAATTATCGGCACGCACAGTAAACTGCTATTTTGTTAGATTTATTTAATATTTAGTGAATTATTAGTTATCAGTTGCAAAAAATTGTTTATATAGGTTTTTTTTAACATTAAGCTTTCTGTGTTAGTATGTGCATTAAAGACAATAAATTTATATATATTTTTCTTTTTTCAAATAATATTATGTTGTAGACTCATTCAATCAATATTCTAAAGCTTATAAATGATATTTCCATTATTTTTAACGTCATTATTACCAAACTAAGCCTAATTAATTAAAACAATCTGGCACAAAACTCGCGGTCGCCATATTTTAAACCAATTTGGTAATGGCTAAATATAATTATTTATGACCAAAACATATCATTTGTTAGCTCTTGGGAAGTGTTCGTGGATACAACAAAAGCGATATCGGAAGAGTTCTGACTATCAAAACTACCTCTAGTGAAAGGGTATATGTGCAAAAATGTATCTTTACAGAAGACCTATAGACGCCCAATGCGCTCCAATCGTAGGTTTGAATTCGTCTGAAATTAATATTATGTAAACGAGTTATATATCATATTATGATTTATTTTTTGCCTGAGGCAATTTAAAAACCTTAAAGTTTTTAAAGACTTTGTTTGGAATCTGTTTATTTTAATTCAAAATTTGAACTAACTGGTGAAGTAAACATTCAGTAATATTTTCAGTATTCCATGACAAAGTAATAAATATTAAAAATCGAGGTTAAGCGACGGTTGGCACGGTCATTAAGGGATGGGTAGTCAATTGTCTATTAGCAGTTGCTGTAGCCTATATGTACGAAACCCTTAGTGTCGTGTTGGCTCGCACTTGACCAATATTTTATAACTCACCAATCGAAACTGAGGGGTATTGTGTCTGGATACTTCATAAGTAATAAAATCTCCAATTATCCAGGGATATCGTATTTTCCTAAATTAAATCAATTTAGTTGTTTATAAACGGAATTGAGTTACACAGTCTTTAATATAGCGTTTGTTTACTGGGACGGCCATATCGTTTTTGAGTATTTGAGTGTTTTTAGGGTCGCCGCATATAGACCACCAGCTCCAATCCTACAAATTGCTGTTGGTTGCAGCGTTTGTGGCGGTCGCGTGGTTTCAATATGCAGCGACCTTAAGTCTAAGTATTTACAAAGGTGACTACACACCTGTCCAGATGAGGTGGTTTCCGCGCGACTCCACTCGCGCCTTGATGCTCCCGCGTTCGTGTAATACTAGAACTTTATATTATATTCAGGTCCATGGTCAAGGAACGCGCTTTCTCTCTTACGCATTAAACACGTGCAACGACTGGAATACTCAGTCTAGATACTTGGGCGTTGCTTCGTTATGCGTCTACGCGTGAATCCCTTACTAATGCATGCATTTCATTTGAAAATTGGCTGGGTCTTTCTAAGCGTAGAAACGCGGTATCTGGACGCAATAGCAATCGAGACGTATGAGTGTGAAAATGCCTCATTTGGACAGTTTCTAAAACTAATTTGGACGCGGCGTCTTTATATTTTAAATCTTTCGTCTTTGTATTTGTCTAAATAGCAATTTGGCTGGGCTGTAAGTCCCTCAAAGTTGGGTAGGATCTGACTTTATCATGGTGCATCTCATGGTGACCAAAATCAATCGTGTAATCGATCAGGTGATACCCAAAACCATACGTTTGCGAACTTTGTTTTCAAAGTAATTTTTGGAATAACTGTTTCAATTTAATTTGCACCAAGCCGCATGTGATTTTAGTCACCTATGTTAATGGGCTAATGATGCGACTTGGTTAGGTAATTTCTGAAGCGACTAGTCGTGTAATCCCAACATTTCTCCTATTTCATAGTTATTTACCTAACCTTATATAAACCTTATACTTATATTAGATGATTTATAATAATTTAGAACGTAACTTATAAAGTCTCATAATTATTGAGATTTATAGAAGTATTAATTAAAAATTGTTACTGTCATATTGGTTATTGCAAGTGGGTTTTACAATTTCATTAACAAAACAATAGTTAGATAGTTTTAGAACATTTTGCATATCGTAAAAACTAAATAGGAAATAATCGACAGCGCAGCAATATTTGTTATTATTATGTCTGACGTAGGTTCTTTCTATTGGTGAATAAATTTTCGCAACATCACAAATAGCTTTGGATTAAAGCCATAAAATCTTTCGTCATTACATAATATCACTGTAGGAAACATTGTGGTCATATTTACCATAGAATGGATATCTAATCTTTCCTACCAGTAATGTCACGATAGAAGTGGAAACCTGCTTCCTCCATAGCATCCATGTTTTCATCACGAGATCTTCAAGGTCGCAGATATTTGTGAAGTGTATTATTAAAACATCCCTAAGGCTAAGCCTTGCGGGAAATGAGTTCATCTTTTACAATTCGATCATAAAAGTTTTATGTCGCTCGTAAACTGGGGTTCAGTACATCTGTAGACACAATCTATTTCAACGGAAATAAACTTTCAAAATGGCTTCTGAATAGTTATCAAGGAAATTGCGAAAGTGTAATTATAGTTATTGTAAATGTGAGTTTGTGAGGGGTGGATGTTATCATACAATGTTTTACAAGTTTGCAAGGACGGATGAAATGAATTAAATTCTAACAATACTCACTACTCCACCACTGACGTAAGGCAGATTATTTTACACGAGGCCCCTGTTTATTGAGAAGAGTATACATTAACTTTTTCATATGAAATAGTTCATCAAATCTGAATGAATTTTTTCTAAAATATATATTACTACTACTGGAGTGGCGCAGTGACCCAAAGTGAATCTTGGCCTCCGACAATAAGAGCCTCCATTTGATCCTATCCTGCGCCATCTCTTGCCAGTTTTCAGTCTCAGTGCAGGTCTTTTTTATTTCGTCTTTACATCTATATATAGGACATCCGACCGGATGACATCAGATTGCTCTTTAAATATATATAAATATATATGGTTCTTTTATTTATTTTATTATTCTGGATTCTTATTATGTGAATATCACGTGCTAAAGCTATATTAGCTAGTTCACCTAGCTATTATCCTCAGCTATGTGATTACCGTTATAACCCCAATTCTATCTATTTATTTAAGTGCGAAATTTCACTAGGCAAAAAAGAAAATGAGAAAATATTTGTAATGTGTATATGAAACACAAAGTCAGATCTCGAACCCTCTACTTTTCGATTTTATTCTAAGGTGATAACTACTGAGCCACCACTGTTCCACCATTAATAAATCACATTTCAAATATATAACTGTAATTTGTTTTTACCATTACCAAAAATCACAAAGATCTGTCCGTCATGCAAATTTTCGTTACATTACGGAAATTAAAAATTTGTATAGGTTTTACTCTTTGATTGAAAGAAAAAACTTTAGTAAACGCTTAGGTTCCGTCAATTCTGCAAAAAAAAAAAAACAATTTCAACAAAACTCGCGCGAATACAGGTACGATACAAAGAGTAAGCAAAAATTCGTTGATTGCATCGCTTCCTGTTTCAGATGGTACGTAAATTGTAATTGCGCTGGCGAGATGTTGGTATATTTTCATTGTTATATGTGTTACATTGCATTATGGCGGTTGCCCGCCGGCCTATGATAAATAAGAAATTTTATGGTAGGCAATACACATAGTTTATGGCGTCTATGGGCGACAAATTAGCTATTACGACATTGCTAATTAGATATTGCGTCTGTTAGTTTCCCTCCCGAAATAAAAAAATAACAATCAAAAATTGTCGTAATTCGTGCTTTTCATCTTTTTTATATTTAAGTATCTGTTGATGGTTATTGCTGTCAACTCAATATCGCGCCATTTTTATTCCTACTACAAGACAAAGGCTTTCTAAAGGAGTTTACGCCATAATCCTGATAGATTAAAAGCATTTGGTATGATCGTTGTCAAAATCAGATTCGATTGCTGTGGAATTTTCTGGTTAACCTGGCATGCCGGTTTCTTCAAGAAGTTTTTCGTTTTAACACGCTTTTATTAGCTTTATTCGTATGTTTGTATGGATATGCTCCTTTAGGATCGCCCCTTTAGGATCGCCAGGATTATTGATGTATATTCTATATACGTTATAAATTATTTAATAAATCTGCGTAAGTGAGACAGAATTCTTGATTCTATAATTTAAGAGTGATTATTGTATTTTTGTTATATGTAAAATGTGGATATTTAATTTCTTTCGGAATTCATTATTTAATTCCGTAAAAAAACTATGTTTCTACGTCATCGTTCACTGTCTGAATTCTTTTCAGCATTATTCCTGAATCCTTAAAGTTAACATCCTTGATAAATCAAGTTCTAATATAACAAGGTGAATTTACAAACCTGGCGAAGCCACTGCAAATGATTTACAGCATAAGTCTGTCGCATTTCTCTTGCGAACTTCTTAAAAGGAATAAATAAAAATGCAAAATTGAAAAGAACTCCGACTAATACCCATAGTAAAGAAACTGCTGCTGTATAACCTTCCGTGATATTGAGTCTATGGGACTAATTATACATATACTCATATTTTAAAATATTAACTAGAGTGTTCAATGATTATTCATTTATATTTTACTAGCTGCGGCCCGCGGTTTCACCCGCGTAAGTCCGTATCCCGTAGGAATATCGGGATAAAAAGTTGCCTATATGTTATTCCACTTGTCCAGCTGTCTACGTACCAAATTTCATTGCAATCGGTTCAGTAGTTTTTGCGTGAAAGAGAAACAAACACATACACACACATCCTTACAAACTTTCGCATTTATAATATCAGTTTTGCATTAACGATTTTAGTAAGGACAGTTCTATTGTCATTCAAAATCGTCTTTCACACAATGGAAATAACGCTGGAACAAAAAGCAATGGAATAGACATTGTTAAGTGAACGCTTGTCATGCGAAAATACACTGCAGACTAATCTTTGTGGCATCGGTTTTATCGTAGGCAGTGGGTTGTCGACGTTCCTCTTTGTAAGCCGGTCACGAGAGATTTTACTGTGTAGCCAGAGGCAGATTCATTATAATTTGACTATTTTTAACCCCGCACGCTAAGAGACGGGCGTTATAAGTTTGATGTCTAAGTCTGTGTGTATGTTTAGTAGTTAGAAAATAAGATGAATTCATTGATAGCTTTTTGCCCGCGTTTTCGTCCCTGAGAGATTTCCGGGACAAAAACTATCCTATGTTCTTTCTCTGATCTGAAACTATCAAAGTCACATAAGATTTTTGAATTAATAGACTATTCCTCAATTAGCTCATAGGTCATCTCTATGTAAAGAATATACTGTATCAATTTGTAAGTCTAATTCGCATTTGTTACGTGGTTGGTTTAATTTTTTATAATTATAAATTCCTAATATTCGGTTGGACTAGTTTTAGTTTTATATGTATAGCATTCTGTCAATACGTTTAGTTAACAATTGCAATGAATATAATGTGTTGCATTTTAAATTTATTTTAAACCTAAACGCGGTAAAAGTTTCAAGCCAGTATTTTAGCCACAGAATATACAATTGTGGAATTTCAAACAATAGTTTTTAAGAACTGACGCTGGGTGACGCTTTCATTATAGAAATATGCCAGGAGCATGCATATAATTATAATGCGGAGTTTTTTTCTTTTGTTTGTGAATGTATGATGAAATATTTTGTTGTTATTTCGAGTGAGCGTCATGGAGTATTAATGTTTTTATTTAGCATCATTTATGTGGTTGACTTTAGAATAAGTTAAAAGTTTGAGACCTGATTTTAGAATATTTAATAATTTGTGTTGTCTTGATTGATTTTGGGGGAGTTTGTATTAAGATATTATGAAGTTTGTTATACTTTTATATATATTTGATTGATTTGAAAGATTTGGGTAATAATATTTATTGTAATTTTAAAATAGTGCGTATTGTATTGAAACTTTGAGTAAATTTAATTTTTGTATTTATTACGCAATATTTGACTAGCAATGAGTTACATTTTACGCCAAAGCAATTATTTCTGAAGCGTCTATACATAAAACGTTTTTCATAAAATTCTGATTAAAAATCAGATATCAATCTTCAATGAAATTGATACGGCAAGGTAGCGCTTGGAGATAGAGTATTAAAACCCTGCTATCTTAACGTTAGCACGGCAGCCCGGGGCTGAAAGTGTGTCTTCTATTCTGGGATGATAATATTGTATTACATTTCCATCGTATGTTATATAAATAATAAATATTCTTAAAGGATCTAAAACTTAATTCAATATTTTATTACACCTGCCGATTATTATTTAAAAGGACTAATGATTAGTAATGCGTTTTCGCTTTTTAGTTTTAGTCAGTAAATCTTTAGTTTTTAAATACTATCTTATCCTACTAATATTATAAATGCGAAAGTTTATGAGGATGGATGTATGTGTATTTGTATGTTTGTTACTCTTTCACGTAAAAACTACTGAACCGATCGCAATGAAACTTGGTACGTAGATAGCTGGACAACTGTATTAACACATAGGTAAAATTTTATACCGAAATTCCAACGGTATGCGGACTTACGCGGATGAAACCGTGGGGCGTAGCTAGTTTATTATTTTCGTAAGTATAACACGAATTGTATAAGTTACTGTGGTTGTCTTTTGTGAAATGCTTTTAGGTAAAAATATAAGATGTTTTTAAAAAAGGTTATTTATTATCGATAAACATTACAATAATCGTTGACCCATTTTCTATGGAACAAAGTCGATAGCTAAAGGCCAGATTACTATAGCTACAGAATATGGTTTTTAACAGGCAATTACGGAAAATGTCGCATAAGCGGTTAATCTTGAAAATGTCTACTTAATAAACATTGCAAAAGGATCTCTTGGCGTTCCTGAGGCGATTAAATGGAGGATAACAGCGATCTTAGATAGATAATCTATTTTTTTCAGGTGATTGCAGTATTATCTGCCCAATGTATATCTGATGGTGGTGATGATGATTTTGAAATTGAAATTATGTATTTGACTGTGCCTTCATTAGTAAATTGTCCAATTGTAATTATTCCAATTTGATATTGTTTTTTAATCGATTCAAAAAAGGAGAAGGTTATAATACAATCGAACCCAGTCAATTTATGAGGTCATAAATTTAAAAAATTGGGTGAAGCGATTATTAGGATTCAATTTTTTTTTGTTCCTATTAAAATTTGGTCTAGTTCTGATAATTTGAAGACGGATCCTTTTTTGTTAAAAATTATTTTCACTTGACATATAATATGACTAGCTGTTGCACACAGCTTTGCCCGCGCGGTCCTAATAAATTTTCATAGCATAAACTTTCATCCCCTTGGGGGTAGAATTTATCAAAATTTTTTCCTAGCGGATACCTACGTCATATCATCTACCTACATGCCGAATTTCAGCCCGATTCGTCAAGTCGTTTGACTGTGCTTTAATAGATCACAACGTCAGTCAGTCGGTCAGTCACCTTTGAATGATTAGGATTTAGCAATTTATCACAGTTTGCTAAGTTCTGAGACTTTAATTAAATTGAGAACAGATAACTGAAATATATTATCGGTCCTTCAGTTAATAATCCATCTATTTGAATTTGGACGTCCCATTAAAATGCGATTTTTGTATAATATATTTGTATAATTGTACGAATGAATATAAACAATATTCATTCATACAATGCACACACCATTTCCTGTAGGATATAAAAAGTGATATATTTATTCACTAAAATCACATTTCGATTCAACGTCTGTTCAATTTTCATTTCACATTACGTCATTAATTTATAATGAGATGGATAAATAAGCTTTCTGTATCCAGTAACACCCACTTCAACGCTCTAAGCACTTCTATATTTCATTCGCGATCGAATTCACAGTGTTTCCCTCAGGAGAGGTTACATACGACTTATCGTATCGTATTTTATCGCAGCGTTGAATTGCCCACTAAACCAAGAAAGTGACTTTTTCTTGTCGTAGCGGGCAATTGAGCTGGTGGTTCGCCTTATGGTCAGCGGTCACCACCGCCCATGAACATTCGCAGAGGCTTAGCGATTGCGCTATGCGCTTT
Source organism: Zerene cesonia (assembly GCF_012273895.1). Lineage (NCBI taxonomy): Eukaryota > Metazoa > Arthropoda > Insecta > Lepidoptera > Pieridae > Zerene > Zerene cesonia. The sequence goes on along the minus strand of NC_052124.1, from coordinate 1,571,213 downwards.
AAAGGGGTAAGGGATTAGGAAAGGATTGACGACTGAAAAGAAGGAATGGACTGGGAAGGTAGAGGAAAAGGAAACGGGCCATCTCCCCTATTCACCGTACGGAACACAGTTGCATGCTACTATTTCACGCCAGTCTTCCGTGGGGTGTGGTACGTCCCCGGTTCGAGTTGGCCCAATTGCTTGGTACATTACAGTACCAGTAGAGTACTGCCCCAACTTGCAGAGTACATGCTTATCAATGTGTAAAAACCGTTCAATTCGTTTGCAGTTCGCACGTTCGCAAACCGCTTAACCATTCAGCATCAAACGCTGTAATTATTTAACGATGAAGGGGCTCCGGGCCTTCACAATTAATCCCCCGGTAACGGAAAGGACAATTTCATGGCCCGCTGAATTACAAAACATCACCGTACCGAAAGCTGTGTAAAACATTCTGGGCTAGTTTGCAGGCGCACTTGCTGACCGACTAATTGAATACAGCTTCACCTCGGCACGATTCGGCGTTGCTATGGCAACGCTTGTGTAGCGTAATTTGACCGAAACAATGGGCGTACATGTTTTTTATAGTTTCGCGTTCTGGATTTGTATGCAATGATGCATTTAATTAACATACATATAAAAAAGCAACATAAACATACATAAAAATCAGTTTAATAAAAAACTGTAAGGATAAATATGGATTTCCGAAAATCGGGATAAAAAGTTCCCTATATGTTATTCCAGTTGTCCAGCTGTCTACGTACCAAATACCATTGCAATCGGTTCAGTAGTTTTTGCGTGAAAAGTAACAAACACACACACATCCTTACAGACTTTCGTATTTATAACATTAGTAGGATTGATTGTATGTAGAAAAATTTTACGTTATCACTTTTAACACGAATGATATGAATCGCCTTAAAATTGTTAGAACTAGATCATAGATAATAGATTAAACAGCTTCCAGCAACAGTGTTAATCAACTGTTGCTCAACGAATGCTTACGATACGACTTTATTATAACATAGTAGTTTTTGCCCGCGGCTTCATACGTGTAAAATTCCGAGTAGTTTGATAGATGTTATTATACATATAAACCTTCCTCTTAAATCATTCTATCTATTAAAAAAAACCCCAACAAAATCCGTTTCGTAATCTTAAATATTTAAACATACATAGATATAGACAGAGAAACTTTGTTTTATACTATGTAGTGATTCAATTTAAACCAGCATTCAACAAAACATTTGAAATCATTCACGTCAGAACCACGTAAATGTACCCTTATGGAAATGAGATTAGCTACTATTGTATGGACCCATGAAATTTTGATTTCCCCGAGTTCCCCGAGTTGTAACAATATAGGATCCCGAGCACTTAGTAAAACCACGAGAGAATTTAATTAACGACATTATTGTCAGAACTGTGTACGAACTTCTGCCGCCATCTTGAATTTGTTGTATTTTTTATCACCCCATGCTATCAAGACATATAGTCAACTAGCTAAGCCCTGCGGTAAGTCCGTATTCCGTAGGAATATCGGGATAAAAAGTTGCCTGTATGTTATACCAGTTGTCCAGCTGTCCAGCTGTCTACGTACCAAATTTCATTGCAATCGGTTTTGTAGTTTTTGTGTAAAAGAGCAACAAACACACACACATCCTTACAAACTTTCGTATTTATAGTATTAGTAGGATAGGATTGTTTTACAGGTAATATATAGAAGTGGAAGTGAAATTTTTACATGATTTTATTGTGGGAGTCGAGCACGCATCAGCAGGAATTGTGCCAGCTCCTACCAGGGAAGTACCACAACCCCACAGAAAACCGGCGTGAAATAGTAGCACGCTACTGTATTTCGTACGGTGAGTGGCAGAACTAAAGACTCATTTTCTTTTCCATACCCTGCCCAATCTGTTCCTACCTTCCTGTCGTCAATCCTTTCTCATCCCTTATTCCATAAAAGCTGGCAGCACGTTTGCAGAGGCACTAAATCTGCGAATGTTCATGGGCAAGGGTGATTGTTTATCAGTCGAACCATAAGCTCAGTTGCCCGCTATGATATAAAAAGTACAGTTTCTGGTTTATAACCGCATCAAGTACAAAAGAGTTGATTGGTTGGCAGTCATTTGTTGTTTTTGATTTTAACCATGTTTAAATCAGACCCAATGTACAAAGTATTTATCTTTAATATCGTGGGAAAACAATGAATATTAAAAGACCTCTTTGTATTTTTAAATAAACGAAAAGAAATGTTTTTCTAAACTTTTCCTTTTGGTTCCATTTTTCCTTTTCAGGGCAGTCCTGTATTACAGTGAAAATATTGTACCAAGCTTTAGTTTTTGCAATTCAGGATCTCTCTTGAGTCACGATAAACTCCATTCACTTTCCTCCCTCTACAAATAAACCGTCTTCACTTTATAGCATCGGCGACGCCTTTATATGTTTCGTTCCATGTTTATGTGTTATCTTCAAAACTGATCCCGTTTTTGTTAAAGACGTGTCTACATTTCAAGTTTGGCAAGTTTCCCTTTCAGCTGATGTGTGCACGACCCAAAATGATTGGGAAAATGCCTGCGCCCGGATCCCGGGAGGCGAATTTACGATAGACAAATAGTTTCTTCGCTGATGAAGTATGGAATTTTGTGTCGATGTGTTAACTCAAGTATGAAATATTTTACAGAGATAGCGTTATGGGCTCTTTGTGCCTGCTCAGTGCGATAAAAGTTTGCCTAAAAATTGACCATTATGTGGGTCAGATCCAATAGATACGGGACGTTATATTTAGCGATAAATGAAAATATCATTGTGAATTCAAATAACGTAGCGCATATTTTATCACAATACGAATTGAAAGCTGCATATACTGGTTGAAATATTAAACACAAAAGGAGTATATGTTTTATCTGTACTCATGTGAGCGCTATTAAAAACATTGTTCAATTCCGTGTAATTGAAATTCCCGATCTAACGCTCAAATAATGCAGAATTAATTCTACACAGTGAGAATAAATTACATTAAAATATGTAGTTGGACAAAAACTCAGTAGAGTTGCGGGGTTTTAACACAATTTGCGTAATAACATTCTACATTAGCGAAATTTTGATATTTAGAACTGAGAAGCTTTTATTATGTGATGTCCACACGATGGAGTTTTCGTACAATTTGCATGACGGTTATAATTTAATTGCTAGTAGCGTTTTGTGTTATTAAATTGTTTGAACAAAAAGGACTAGAGAAATGCGGTGGTAGAATTAGCTTGTTTAGGAATGATTTGTAGTTGGACTTAGTAGTAAATAATTTATACTGGTCAAATTAAATTGCTTTATATTTAAGATTATATTATTGCAAATGTTTCTAGAACTTTCTTTCCATTTAAAATTTTAAAGATTTGCTTGTAGATTGCCTCTAATTTAAATAAGTGATTTTATTATTTTGAAAAATTTAAGTTTCCCTTTAAGTAGATACTTAGGAAAGATAAATAAATAAACAAAAGTTAAAAATAGAAAATGTATCACGCCTCACTTATGTCTCTATTATTTTACTAAGTAAAAGATAAAAATATATCTTAACTCAATTATGTGTGTAAATAAGAAGTTAAGGTTATTATTATATCATTACTTACGCGTTTCATTAATTACTTCACGTGGTTAAAGTTAAAAATAAAAAGACAATTACACAAATTAATTTTCTCTTACACGTAATTACGTACAAAAGATAGGAAACTACCGAAAAAAACTCATGCAAATGACGCATATTTGATCGTGTAGCCCCATCATTATAAATGGAAGCGGGTATATGTTAATGAGTGAAATGGCAACATTACGGCGATGAAAAACATCGCACAAGCGTTGCCAGTATTAATTATGTAATGAAGCGTGTCCCGAATGGGTGATTCCAGTTTTATGTGCATGTAGGTTTTTCGGTCCATGGATTTTTTATGTTTATAGTTCGCAGCCCTTTTTATGGACCGTGTGGACTTTAAACTCTTTAGGGGTGTGCTTTATTAATTAAACCGATATAAATAAGTTTTAATCGACGCTTATTGATTGTGTGAAATTTGGGTTGGCATTTTAACATAAATATGTATTTAACTTTTTTTATTATAGAATATACACATATATAGATAAGCTTTTATAATCAGTTATTCATATTTGAATTTAGTTCATATTTCATATAAGATTATCTGGATCAACAATGAGGCATTTTTTCTTCGAATTCATGTCAATTGAGAGAAGGGCCTAGCCATTTATTATTTAAGTAGTGTTATATAACAGTACCTGACCGAGCTTTGCTCGGTTTAACTTCGTGAAGTTAAATTGTTTATAAGCGTTTTTTTCCAAGATCGTTTAGGAATTTTTATGTGAACACGTGCATTAAAAAGACACAAAACAATATAAACAATTAGTCTAACCTCAAAGCAAACACTCATTGACTTCGTTACTTAACAACGCCATCTGCTGGAACTATAATTATTCGCCAATAGATGTCAGCAAGAAAAAATAGTATTAGTATTATTATTCGCCAATAGATGTCAGGAAGAAAAAATAGTATTAGTATTATTATTCGCCAATAGATGTCAGGAAGAGTCGCTAAGTTTAAGTCGGTAAAACACGAATATGACATTTTCTAAAAAAGATTCCTAGCTAGATCGATTTATCGCCCCCGAAACCCCCTGTATACTAAATTTCATGAAAATCGTTGGAGCCGATTCCGAGATTCCAATTATATATATATATATACAAGAATTGCTCGTTTAAAGATATAAGATAAGATATGAATAGAATTATTATTGGTGAATAAATTTGAATTATGTTTATGTTATATTTTTCTATATCTACTTTACTATAAAAATAAAAAACCCACTTTGTGATGGCAAAGTGCCTCAGTAACTGCACTTCAGACTCACAAACTACGTTTTAATGGAGTAAGAATTCGATAAAATTTCCTTCGCTTGATATTTTCTAGCACAGCTTCTATTATGATTATGGTTTTAAGTATAGGGACAAGTGAAGTTTTTTTCTCATAAATTTATGTTAAATATTTCATAATTAAAATAGTACAAAAACATGAAATCTCTGATCCTGGGACTGATGGTAAATAGTGTCTCGAAATGTCAGTATGTCCGACATGGGATATCTATTAAAATTCTATTAACTTGGTGAAAGGTGAGGGTCTCTATAATGTATGTTACAATAAATTTCAAGGTGTCAAGCATAGTATATCGGGTTTATTGCGTATGAAATATTGAATGATAGAAATCGATACGAGGGGAAGCAAAATCGTAAAAAAAACTTGTGAGAGAGCTTTATGTGATTATATATGTTAAGTTTTAATGCCTATGCTATAACAACGTTCCCCGACGAGTACAATCTAGAGGTCTTCAAGAGAATAGTGAACAGGTACCTTCTAGGGAAGCGCGCTCCATCTTAGACCACATCTCAGTTTACCATCAGGCGAGATCGTGGTCAAGCGCTTCCCTATCATGAATTAAAAAAAAAAAAAAAACAATGACCACACACGTCAATTGATACCTCCTACTTATACTATACACGAAAGTTTGGAAGTATCGGTGGATGGATGTATATGTTACTCTTACACGCGAAAACAGCTTATCGTATCTGAATGAAATCGCTACATCGATAGGTTTTAGTCCAGACTAAATTTGGTTTGAACATAGGCTATTTTTACACGCCAATGACGCCGCGGATTACAGCTAGTGTATATGTAAGTGTGATTGTTTGATTGTTTGTCTTTTCTGCGATTTCATGGTATACCTTTTAGAGCCTGAGGATAGTTATGACTCTAGAGAGTGACATAGGCTTCTTTTAACCCAAAACAATCTTATTGCCATGAGAAAGACGCAGGCATAAATCTATTTTAAAATATATTGGGTACAATTTTTTTCTTTCAATCAATCAACAGGAACTAGAATGTACAAAGGAATAATTAATTGTCAGACATGAGACGCTTTCAAAGTTACTTCGAATCCACGTCATTGAATATTACATTTAAAAATATTTGTTCTTAGTTACAGTATGTATAAAACTACATACAAGTATTTATCTTATAACATAACTCGGTCATAAATTTAATTAATCATTCAGTGTACTCATCCGGTATTGCTAGAGGCTTAAAGCTTTTGTTTAAAGATATAAATAGCTTTATTAAATTTATCCTCCCTGACACGTGGCGTGTACTAATTGAATGTTTGGAAATTAAACCGGATTGCACATTTCCCAGAAGCCCTTTATTAGATTGACCTAAAGCTTAATCGAACTTCTTTGTAATACGCGCGTATTCAATAAATATATGATGAGAAATCGAAAAAAAAAACAACTACAGAAAATGCTGTTTTAACCAATTGAAATTCTTGTTTGCAGGACTTGCTTTATGAGTTTAATATTATACTATGATAATGTATGACTTGTGTGACCACGCTGAAAGTTCACAGTTTACTTTCTCGCATCTTTACCTAAAATGGCTTTTAAGATCTCCGACGCAGGAGTGTTATTAGTTTAATGCCGATAACTAAGAGACAGATATCGATGCGGTATTTTTCATTTGAGATTGATATTTCTTGCGATGGTTCTTGGCTATGTTTGATGAAGATCTGTCAAATATGGCGGATGCCACATAATGTCGTAGTAATTGTATTTTTCATATCTTGTTTAATTTTGATATTAAATGAAAGGTTTGATTAGTAAAATCAGTAAAGTACTAAACAAGAAATTAAATTTCAAATTCATGGTTGCCGCCAAAATAAAATGGGGCCGGGGTTCTAAAATTAAAATTGAATTAACTTATATTAAATATTTCAATAATTTCTTAGTTTTTATTTCAAGTAAATATGAAACAAATAAATCTTTAAATTCCTTAAACATTTAGCAAAAAATCGGTAAAAAAATGCGTATTAATACTGAATTTTCACAAATCATCCCCGTTTAATATTGAATTGGGAAAAATTGTCATCCCGAGTTTGATTAGCATTCAATGGCCGAGGGTTTGGGACAATTTGTCAGAAGTATACAGCTGCCGTCTAATGGCCGGTCATACCTGCACCTTCTGGCAAGGGTTCTAAGTATACTATCGAAGTTGAACTTAAAATTGTCCATAACGTTTGCGTTTGAACCGTCTGGGCCTGGGTATTATATTGGCTCGAATTATTGGGTGGTATTTTCATTATTATTCATATCCTGTTTTTTAATGTAGGTGTTTTGATAATAATTATCAATTAATGGTGCAAAAATTCACACAACTTAGAGATTTATAACCGCCTAGATTTCAACCGCATATCAGTTTTCTCGGGTTTCATACTACATATGTACTAAAGTAACCATCCAAATTGGTTTAATCGTTTAAGCGTGAAGAATAGACAGACAAACAGACAGTCAAGAGCTACTTTATTTATATTTATTAATGATTGCTTTTATTTATGCGTATTTTAATTTTAGAACAGTTCAAAGGTTTTTCAGAAGTTCATGAATATTTATTATAGAAGTAATTTATTAGAACGTTTTCAAAGGAAATTCCGGAAATTCCCATGGGAAAAAGATGTTTCACTGACTTGAAAAATACCCTAGCCTTCTATTTATTAGTAGACACAAAAATCATTCATTTAAATAGCTCCTTTGCTGTGTGAAGACAAACAAACTCACTTATTTACCGCCATCGAAAAATATCGCTCTTCCAAATCTATATCTAGGATTGATTCTGGGTGAATCCAGCCAGTTCCGGTGATTCCATCATAAAATAACGATGATGTTTCAACGCTTACGCTCACGTGGACAAAGTAAAACACCACCTCTTATATAAATTTCATTCGAAGCGGATACTTTTTGCGGGCATTAGCGGTCTAATGAGGTGCCGTCACTATCTTGGGACTCTAATGTCTGCACTTTGCAATTCCGAAGTGTCTTTTAAAGTAATATGTTGAATTTTTACATCATTAACTCAACTTCGGAAAGTTTACGCGAGCTCTTGATTTTGCCACGAATTAACGTTTAATGAAATTTCATTACACTAGTAAAGTGTGTGTGTGAAGGAATAGTTTGTGTGTGAGTGAAAATTTATAAAGAACTAGCTTTTCGCCCGCAGCTTCGCCTGCGAGGCCATAAGGAAGATATAGACGGTTATGGGGTTTAGTTTTCGTCCCGTGGGTGTTCTGGGGTAAAAACTATCATATTTTCTTTCTCGAGTCTGTAGCTAACTTCGTGCCAAATTTCATTGAAATGGGTTGAGTGGTTTAGATGTAAAGATAAAGATGATGATGACAGACGGATAGAGTTTCTTTCTTAATGTAAATAAGTATTATAATACTCAATTCCACAAATAAAGAAACATATTTGCGAATGTTTATATAATTTGGCAAACATTCGTACATAATACGAACACAAGAGAGAGAGACCCGGGTATCAGTAAGAGTAGCAAATATAAGAAATATAAAGTTTTATTTAAAAATTTAAAAAAAAAGTTCATTTTTAATGATTGGATGATTACTACTATTATATAAATAAATAAAAAACATAACATAAAATTCACTTTAAGTCATTATGCACTTTTTTTTTTTTTTTTATGTCATAGCGGGCAGCTGAGCTGGTGGTTCGCCTGATGGTAAGCGATCACCACCGCCCATAAACATTCGCAAAGGTAGTACCTCTGTGAATGCGCTGCCCGCTTTAATGGGGTGAGGGAAAAGGAAATGATTAACGACTGGAAAGAAGGAATGGACTAGGACGGGTGAGGAAAAGGAAACGGGCCTCCGCTATATTTAAACACACTATATTTAAACATAAAAAATTGGTCTCTTTCATCGAAACAAGAACAATGTTACATATTACTAGATATAGTTCTTAAAATTACTACTTGTAACTTATTATACACGATAGACATATCCCTACAACATACGTCTTTTTATTAATTGTTTTAACGAATATATTTTCCGTTTATATTTCCAATTCGTAATATTATGTAGACTAAATTAACTTTCGATGTCAAATTTATAATGCTATTAGTAGAATTCCTTTTCATTTGTGTACTTCATTTATTATAAAGTACTTATTGTAAGAATGGATTCAAGGAATCAGCAATAAACAGATAAAGAAGTGAACTAAGTATCTTCAATTTAGACACCATTACATTCAAAATGCGCAAACTGAAAGTGTCTTAGCTGTAAAACAACTGCAATACAAGTATCTCCAAGGACATCGGTAATTCACCAACCATTAGTGAGAATAAAATCGTAAAGGGACAGCGGCGGGCTTCAAAGCATCTGTCACGTAATACAGAAACATTTCATCGCAAAGCTTTGTGGTTCGCGGATTATTATGAAAGCGCTTGCGGCTCGCGCTTTATCTAAATTTCTTCAGATGTCGCGATAAAAAACTTTATTTACTGGAGTGAGAATTTCTTAGTGATGTTGAATGGATGAACTGTTTCGTGTAGTGTGTAGTTATGGAAATGATCTTGCTACTTTCATGCGTTTTAATACTTTGGGATGTTATAATACATAACATTAGCTGCCCCCCGCGGTTACTCCCGCGTAAGTGTGTAAGAATATTGGGATAAAAAGTTGCCTCTGTATTATTCCAATTGTCCAGCTATCTACATACTAAATTTTATTGCAATCGGTTCAGTAGTTTTTGCGTGAAAGAGTAACAAACACACATCCATCCTCACAAACTTTTGCATTTATAAAATGCAAAAAATACTTGTTTCAGCTTAAAAAATAATCTTTACATTATTCTCAGAAGAAAAATATTTAATTCGGTGGATAGATATAAATTTCTTTATCATTGTTCTGTTATATTAAAGTTAATGACTAGTCTCGGTTAAAAGGTTCGAGTTAGATAAAATAGTAGTTCACTTATTTTGGCATCTTTAAAAGATTTGAAGAAGAAGAAGCCAATTCTTGTTTGTTTCAATATTAGTATTTTCTTGTGTTTGATTTTACGTATTATACATTTAGAAATTAAAGACTTTTAATGGATTACTTAACACGATGTTTCGAACACTTTACAGCGAGCGTCAGTCTCCCCGTGACCGCGCTCGCTGTTGAATAATATAATTAATAAATCCTGTTTCAATATTATTTTAAAATAAACTTAAAAATCTTTACAAAAGCCAACACACGTTTCATTACTTATCGAAATATAAATAAATTGAATTGGATCGAAACAGGTTTCATAGTTTTTCCCTGAAATCATATGATCATAGTTTTGTCAGGTTATTGGCAGCATCTTTCTATGTGACGTCATCTACTATATAAAAATAAGTCGGGTTTTCCTTCCTGACGCTATAACTCCAGAACGCACGAACCGATTTCCACGGTCTTGCATTCGTTGGAAAGGTCTCGGGCTCCGTGAGGTTTATAGCAAAAAAAAAATCAGGAAAAATTACAACAGAAAAGCGGGAAAATCATTTTTCACATACAGCCATCTGGTGGCGAAACGGAGTTCGCCGGGTTTGCTAGTAAAATATATAAATCAACATTTTAACATTAAAATATTGTCGTCAGTTTACCTTTGATATAACTGTTTATTAGTTTTCTGTGATATTGGATTGACCGCCTCCTTGGCAGAGTGATTAACGAGTAAAACCGTGGGGTCACGGGTTCAATCGAAAAAAAAAATACATCTCCGTCTGGCAGGACACAGAAGTCTGATCACAAGCTTGTCCATAATCGATCCATGAAACAGATGTATATTATTTGCCCCATGCCCCAATCACTTCACTCTTGTTATATTGTATAGAGAAGAATGTGATAAGCAAATATTGTGTATTACAGTATATTCTATGTACGTAGTTTACTATTGACTTATCTTTCAATAAAGCTTTGTGTGATATCTTCTATACATGCGATATTAATATGCATTGGATCGATTTCTTGTATATTTTAGAGTGTTGACTTTACGTATTACGATGATGTCGTTCGAAGTTGTTGTTTTCGTATTATAAGGAAACCTTATTAAACGAATGTTTGGAAAATATTTAACTAATATAAAAGCATTGATCATGCGGTGGTATGGAGGTGGTATTCGAAGTTGCGTGGTTTTCGTAAGCCAGCCATTGTTCTTTTTCAATACTCAAATTATATATTGTATCAAGACAGACATTTTTAATAATTATCACAGGTAATGGAAGCATCTGAAGTTGACGCACAAGCTTCGTTTCATACACGAATAAATATATTGTAATAATATGTAATGTATATACAATTACATAATTTCAGAAGAGAAATAATGTTTTCTTTGGTATATTTTCTTAGTTCTGCATCCTTTTGTATAATAACGTTATATGACAAAGAACACGTGTGTAGAGGCCCGCATCCTTCTCTTCGTTTCTCTTCCCTATACTTCCCTTAAATCTCCTCAAGTCGGCAATGTATTTGCAGATGGGTAAGGTCTCTGCTACTAATTGGTAATGGACAGGTGGTACTAACAATAAGGTCACCCACCAGCTCTTTTGCTGACTATGCCAAAATCTTGGATAGAAATCCTAAAAGTTCAGTAAAAATTTAAAATAAAAAAGTGTCTATTGTTGGAATTTTCTGGAGGAAACCTCGTCGCTTTAACCGCGGATACCTGGTTCTGAATAGCGCGATTTAAATGTTGAAATTAACAAAAGACCAAAGGCAAAACTCCGATAAAATATAGCGTCGAATACTCCTCGAATCAAATACTTTGAGCAATTAAGATTAACGGTACATAAAGTCAAGTTATAATTCGTTAGTTATTTATGAAATCATCAAGGGATCATATATCCAAGGTATATCCCCACCTACCTATGCGCTTTCTCTGTATTGTTTCTTAGTTTTGGTTGCCTAGAAGAGATGGATCTGTAGCCATAAGGTCGCCTGTTGTGCAATTAGTATATTTATTCTGTACTTCGGATTATTTCCTTTTGGTGTGTACAATAAAGTGTCATTCATTCATTTATATTTGTATGTGGTAGTCGAGCACGCTTCGGCACGAATTGGGCCAGCTCGCGCCGGGGAAGTACCACACTCACACAGAAGACCGGCGTGAAATAGCTGTGTTTCGTACGGTGAGTGCGAGAGTCGGAGGCCCATATCCTTTTCCTTACCCTCCCAGTACTTTGTAGTGGCACAAGATCTGCAATCAACCTTACGCCTCTCCAAATGTTCATGTGCGTTAGTTACCGCCCGACCCACCAGTTCCATTGCCATCATAAAAAAATTGCCATTTACCAATTAAAGATCCTGCACTCTGTCTGTTTTCTCTACTTTACTAAAACTTTGTGTACTTTAAACGTAGCTTTACAAAGAATTAATGCTTTTGTATAATTCAGAAATAAGCGAAACATTATAACAATATGAATAAATCAATGAACATTTACGTTTTAAATCCATTATAATGTTACTAAGGAAAGTATCAACTCCCATAAAAACCATTTTGCATACGAAAAATTATAGCGTAAATCTAAATTATAATTTCAGTAATTCAAATGATTCTGCCATGAATTTTATGTACGAAATGCACCAGAAGGAATATAAAATAATAATGCGGCTTTGGCTCTTGGAAATATATCGACTTCTATATGCAAACAGAATATTGCTTGGTAAATATATTCGAATTGCTTTGGTTCAATGTAAAAAAGTATTAAAGGAATCGTGGGCATTATAGTGGCTATAATTTATTTAGATTTTTTTCTAAATGAAATTGTATGTTAACGGAGCAGGATGTCTGTATTTTGGTGGATCTTTATTTATAGACCTTCTTTTACTGCTGCAAACATCAATTGGAAATAGAAATTGTCAAGTATGGGCCGTACTCACAACTAAAGATTCCTGAGCTAGCAGGGATTCCTCAACTGCAAATCAATTTGCCGCCCACCCAATTTTTGACCGGCCGTTGCCTGACCTCGATTTTTTGAGACAGAGTAGAAATATATAATAAATTTTTCACGACAGCCTTGTAACAGCCAGAGAGACAGAAAGATAGACATACCGGGGGTCATATCCTTTTGCTTCCCCTTCCCAGTCCTTTCCTTTATTCCTCTCACCAATCCTTTCTTAATCCCTTTCCAATTTAAAGTCGGCAATCCATTTGTAGAGGCGTAAGGTCTGTAATCGACTTTGCGCCTCTACAAATGTTCATGGCCGGTGGTAGCGCTTACCATCAGGCGTCCCACCAACTCCATTGCCGACTGTGACTTAAAAAAAACATACATACAGATGGACGATGAAATCTCAGTTATACGGTCCCATTTTACCTTTGGGTCCCATAAAAAAAAACTTATGTCCGTTCTTAGAAGACGAAGTTCATATAAACCGTACATTACAAAGGAAAGCTGGAAAGCATTAAAAAGCTAGTTTTGCGAAAGCTATAATATTTTCGGCATTCTTTTACCTCATACCCAAAATTATTAGCCAAACTTTTCCGGTATATGAGCACGCGATTTCCCGAGTGGTCGTAACACTCTTTCATGCCATTTCGTAATAGAAATCAATCAAAATGTGGGAGTATTATGTATGAACCTTGAGTACCTCTTAGCCAAGAATTATTGGTCATTGATTCAATTATTTCTAGCCCAATATTTGGTATTTCTATAAGAAGAACTCGAGTTCCTTGTATAAGTGTGTGTAGGGTGTGCTTGTGTGAGTGTCGAATGTTTATGAAGCTCTTTCCATGAATGTAAGTGCACCGTTTACGTGAGTACATAACTGGGTATAGTAATATTTATAGAAGTATTTGGTTTCCTTTATAACATTTTATTAGGTAAATTATAAATGAATCGTTTATGGTTATTGTGTTAATATGTAATGTTTCGATATGACTTTCGCGGCTGAAGCCGCCTGCGGAAAGTATGTATCAAAGAAAGTTGTATTAATTACGCCTTTTAAATGTAAGAACAACTGAACTTATTTTTCCGATTTTTGATTAGAAGAATTAATTCCCATCTGGTTTAGTAAAACAACTACCCAGGTGAAGCTACTTAACTTTATAATATATAACCATCATAACATATCGTTGGAGCAATCACAAAACAGTTCAAGAATTCTCCACAAATCATTAGTAACGTATATGCGAGCATGAATTCACTGCAATTGTGGAAAATCTACATAATGTATGGGGAATGTATTCAAATCGCTCTGATCATATCTTGTTATCATAATGGACCTAATGAACTAGTATTATGATAATTTTCATTGAAATGGTTCGTATAAGAGAGCTTTTCATTATTATTTTTTAATGCCGTGGTTATAGTAGAATTTTCTATCGAAAAAACACCTCTATGTCAAGGGTGTTAGATGATAAAATGATTATGTCATTTGCCAGTACCACCGGCCGTGGAAGTAGACAAACCCTCGGAGTAGGAAATATTATTTTAATACAGGTATTCCCTGAGGGTATTGCATTATCTATGATAAGTTAATATATGCTTGTTATAAGCTAAATAATTGCAAAAATATATAACACTAGCTGACCCGGTGAACTTCGTACCGCCTTAGCCATATAAAATCTATGGCTGTGAATGACATTGACATTGACATTTGAACTTGCGTTCTTTAAAATATGCAAAATTAAATGTACATTTTTCAATATTTCTGAGAGATTTTCTTAATGTGTTTTTCCGTAAGAAACTTCTCCTAATAATAACAAATACAAAAAAAAAAAAAAAAAGAATTACTGAAATCGGTACAGCCATTCACGCGTGATGCCGTGACCAAGGGAAACGGGTTTCATTTTTATATATATAGATAAAGACAAACTGCAAGGCTTGTTTTTATATTTTGCCTATCTAAATAGTCTTACAATACAAATGTAAATAAGTATTTACCTTGGTTGCGTGCAGGTTGACTAAGGGAATCAACTAAAATTATTTTCCACCATTGTAAAAATTTATTAATTATGGGTCTAAAGCTTTACAATGAAACTTAGTCAAATTATAAATTAAAACAAATGGCGGTATTATATAATAATAACGTTTAAAACGGACTCATTTAAAACCAGAATTATTTAAATCGAGTAAACAGTTTCTGTGAATATTAGACATCAAGTTTGTAGTTTAAATTAAGAACGTTAATATTATTTCTATTTCCAATTTTATATTACACATTATACATATATAAACTTATTGGCCTTGGCTAGTCTAGGCTAGTCTTGGCTTACATTTGAAGTACCTACGGGAGGTGATCCAAAAGTAAGGATAATTAATATGAAAGACAGTTGTTTTTTATTCTTGAAGAATGGTTATTTTTAACAAACAAAAGGCTTCGATTTTAGATTACTAAACCCTAAACGGTGATTATCGCTCGATTATTGTCTTTAAATGGTTACTGGAGGACTACTGAAAATCAGTGATGTGTATTACGTTTAGAACACGCTGAGTAGTTACCCTTTTTAGAACTACACTGATTAGTTATCAGTTTACCTTTTTGATAGTTTGTTTCATTCATTGTTTTTACAGAAACAACATACATGAGTATCATTATTTCCTAAATTTTGTATTATTTATTAAAGATTCTCCTTATGTGGTGCTAAATAAACATTGTTTAATCTACATAGGTATTCTAGAACATCAGTCAATGTTAGCCAAGTCTAACGAATAGAGTGGGTGTACAGGCAGAGTAAACCCTGATTTTTAATGGAAGCCATCGAAACTGTACGTTCTGAGCCGGTGCGCCGAACGATGTCTTTGTGGATCAGCATTTTAACATGCAGTTTGCTAGAGCTTTCTCCTATAATAAGAATTCTTGACTCCTGTAATCTTTTAATCGACTGTAATTATTCCATCTGTCAATACATCTTCGACTTTTTTCACGCTTTTTGCATGCTGCAGTGAATGGTTTTGACGATCTTCTGCCGATGTTTTGACTTAAATGCTTTGACCCAGAGGAATTACACATTGCGGAGAAGCAGAGATCCTCTAATTTTCCCGTTAAATCGTTAAGTATACCTTTCATGGATTTTCTTTCAAACCTAGTTACTTCATCAAGATCTCTAACTTCTTTCTTTTCCATTTTAATGATTCTATTCTGGCATTCCGTAATAAAATAAACTTATTGGTATAGTTTTAAATAACATTATTGGTAGTGTCTTTTTAGATATATTATGAGCAATAAAATAAAAATAGTATCTTATTATGACTACTTTTAGATGATCATAGTAGATATACAACAAATCGAAACAAACTAAACCGTGTAAATTATATCAACAGGTTTGAATCTAACAACAGAAAGCATTGTAAGCTCATCAACCACTAAGCTCAAGAGATAGGGGGGGAAAGAGGAAATCCTATGAGATATTATAAATTACCCGAAGAAACTTAGATGCGTTTAAATTGCTTTTCCCTTGAGTCTAGCCATTTTCTCAAACTGTGCAATCCATTTAGAAATTGTTATCGCTTCAGTATCGATTAAATTGTTTTATGATAGCTTTGTGATCGTTTTAAATCGTAATTTGAGAGATTTTAAAAGAATGTAAAGGAAAATAGCATTTTATAAATTGAAATCAGATTTTAAAGCAAATTTTTTTTACTGGAAGGTAAATATTTTAAAAAGAACTTTAAATTAAATTAATGCAAAACAGAACTAAATTGATGCAATATTTAATCATACTCCCTACTAATATTACAAATGCGAAAGTTTGTAGGATGAAATTTGGTACCTAGACAGTTGGACAACTGGAGTAACATATATGCAAGGCTTTATATCCCGATATTCCTACGCAATACGGATTTACGGGGGTGAAACCGCGGGGCGCAGCTAGTACTTCATATAGACAGGCGGTAAAATGTTGAGTTAGATAAGTAATAAATTAAAGAAGATATAAAGATTGATCCAATATCCGTGACCCCATTACGCGGTTCGACTTAACACAGTAGAGTTTAATCGGAACTGCAGTGGAGGTCCGACATAGGGCCCTTTCCTCGATGGCCTTGGGTATGCGCAAATGTATTAAAAATAGGCAACGATAGATAGTGTTTAGATAAGCACAAAGGAAACCTCTTAGCCGAGTAACAGGCACACGAAGCCGCGGGCTCAATTTATATATCATTCAATTCACAAAGAAGGTTTTATATTATAAATACAAAGAGACGTATATTTTATTTACTTATATTTACTTCAATATTATAGCTTTATCTGAATAGAAGCTTCATAAAATGCCTGACCTAGAGACCACTTATTGCCTACAGCTGTTAAAAGCCTTCAATGCGGCTTAATAACAAAAGTGAGAAACGAAATTGTTTACCGTTCTGTGTAAATTACTTTTGGGGAAGCTTTTCGGCTTAAGGAAACTTTTCATAGTGTATACAATGTGCTTCATATAAATATATGTTTAAGTTGTAAAATTATTTTTTGGAAGGCTAACTAGACTAGCCCAGCTTTGCCTGTATTTCCCTGAGTAGTTTTGTGAGCATGACCTAGTTTCGATCTACGAATCTGGCAATTTGTAATAAGTTATTTTGAAGTATGTAGCGATACGATGGGTCCGTGAACTTGAATTTTGATAAGACATTAATTTATCTACACATAGTTCATAATATTGTACGTATAGATAAAAGCATCGGGAGAAAATCAGCATGTCGATTTACCAATAATAATACAAGTGTAAGACGATCTTCTACTAGTCTACTTCACTGCAGTAGTAATAAATATGGGCTGATGATGATGAGGATGAATTAAAAGAAATGCTACAGAAACTCTTATTTGGTATTTGTAAACGATAGGTTCATCCCCGATTGCAGGCTTAGGCTTAGTAAAGGCAAATTAGATGTTTCTGTGTTATGTTCGAAGATTATGGGATGTTGTATAACTGATTTTGGAACCAATTTTCACGAGCTTTATGTATCATTTATAATATAATCTCCAGTTATTTAGAGATTATATGAATTTAAGTAGATAATTTGTTTTGATCTCGAATGGATGGACATGGACCGAGATTCTTACGCGCTTGCTGTCATGCTTTTGCGTGTAATCTGAACAATTTCTCATTTCATTTCACTGTAATAGAATGGTTTGAATAAACTAGAATGCTTCATTGTATTTATAACGTTGCTTTCACCTTTAATTGTAGTTATTCATTTTTTACATTAAAAAAATACATGTCACATTAAATAAGTTTAACGATAAATTTTTTGCTCATCAACAATTATCACGTCTTTTTGCCTTCGAAATCTAAACAGCTGAACAAGATACATACATACATTTGGTACATTTATAACTCTTAAAATTTAATTATTTTCCAATGTTTTATGAAATAAAATTCTATTATTTATTTACAATGAATAGCCAAATCAGCATAAGCACCAAAATATACTCTAAAGACATTGAATATGAAATGAATTTTCTGTTTGTTGTCTGAACATAATTCAATATGATTTCTATTCAATAAATATTTGTAAGATAGACGGCCAATCACGTCAGAAGTAATAGAAATCTTTTCCAATATAAAATCGAGCAAACATTTCAAAATACGATAGTCATCCTTTTAGCTGAAATTCTCAATACAGATAATATATAAAGGTCGGATAAAAGATTGTTGGTTGTGCCTTAATTCATAACCAATTCAATAGCTGGTCACGTTCGATTATAAAATGTTGGCAATTAGTATAGATTTGAGGTTATGAAGGAGTTTTTTAAAAATGGTTTAACGAAGATATAATATTATTGAGGGCGGAAAAGAGTTCAAGGAGTTTGAATCTTTATCGAGCAATTGAAGAGTTATTTTAATAGTTCTTTCCTACTAAAAATATCACTGACATCCCTGAGAGGGAGGTACTGCTCCATATTCTACTAATGAATACGAAAATAAGCACATTTCTAAATACATTATACGTACGTGATAGATTTTTTAATAAAACCGTATTTTACCGGGGTTATTTTTAAATACGGAATTCAATTTCTAGGCTAATTTTTGTATCACGAGTTTCTGATATTCTGTTCTAAATTTAAACAACCGTTAAAAACTTTATATAGCTCAAATAAATTCAGGTGCGTCTTTTTAAATTTACTTATTAATTCCATAGTTTTATTTAATATAACAATTTCGTTTGATGATTCACCTTTTTGACATAAATTTTAATTTTAATTTACTCACATTAATTACCTTGTTGGAAATTTTCGCCTTCATATTTGAATGTAATTTAAAATTATACCTCTAGAGACCTCTTCTTATTTTTGTTTGCCATCATTTTGTTCGATATAATATTTATTTTACACTTTTAACTTTTTAGTACTGTAATGAGATGGTTTCATAAAAGAATGACCAATAAACAATATTGATATAATGTTAAATTATTCGACAAACAAAATTGATACGTGAGAAAATTTTGATGCATCCAAATGGACTAGACGTATGGAAAGTTTCTTAAACGCTATTTCTCATCCTTAAATATTGATTTGGAAATAAATACTTTGCTTAATATCAATCTAGAAGTAAGTCGGCATGTAAATAACAACTATAGATAGCGATCTAATAGCAATCATTACGTGAGCTATAGCCATTTGTGGAACGCCTCGCGAGATTTTCGGATATCCAGGCCAATTTCGCTGGAATTCCCGCAGGTAACTTATGGCGGGAAAACACGTTTGGCGTTTCTGTAACGGCGCCATCTTGTTTTTGGCGACGTGATCTGTTGTGCTGGTTTTATTGAATTGAGTGGATAGATTTATCTTAATTTTGTCAACCGACTTAAAAAAGGAGTTTATAAATTTGACTGTTTTTTTGTGTTTCTTAACTCATAACGTTTTAATGGGTGAACCGATTTTTATCATTCAAAGAAGTCAGAAATTAGAACTTTTATTTTAAAAATAAACATGGATTGCCAGATACACATATAAAATATAAAAATAATTGTTTAATACAGTCGAAGTGGCGAGTGTTATACATAGGTTATACATATATATTTCTTTATGAAGAAAGAAAGAATTTATAGAAATAAAGCGCAATTTCCCCAGTGTCTCTGTATTGCAAAGACTATAGAAAAAACATTGATGTTTTCTTTTTAGACTCTTCCAGATACCTCATAATAATACCTTGGTAAGGTCGGATAACGATCGCTAAGTATTATAAAAGGGAAAAAACAGTATAAAAGATAAACCTGCAACAATTTTCCATCGAGCCTCGTCCGAGTATGCTCCAAACTTTTTTTGTTCTTTGTATTGGGAGCATTGGTGTTTTTGTAAGTTGTATCACAATCATTATAAAAGCACTTTCCAATTTGTAGAATTCGATCTTCGGCCAAGCATTTTTCTGAAATGTAAAATATCAAGATGAAAATGTGGATTTAATGTAAAAATTTGGACTATAGTGGCTTACAAAATTTTATGGAAATATGTTAGAATATTTCAACATTACATTGAAATACGATGTCTAGTTCCATTTTTATTATTGACTAGCATGTGCCCGCGACTCCGTTCGCGTGAACTTTGAACTTGAACGATTAGAGGATTTCAGTAAGATTTGGTTTAAGGTGAATATATATATATATATGGTTGTATTTTTTATGTTGGTTACCTCATAAATTTTTACTGGGTGAACCAATTTGGATTTTATTTTTATGTGAAAGCTGGTGAAAAGCTTCCATAGGGCCACCATTTATATTTGGTCTAGATCTGTGAATTTGAAGGAAATTAAGTTTTTTGTTAGTAATAATTATTGCATAGCTACTTGTCCCAGCTTTGCTAGGATTGAGAGGGTTACAGAGAGAGAGGAAGAGAAAGAGAGAGAAAGTCAAATTGTATAAATTTTAGCAAAATCGATAAAGTAGTTTTTAACAAGGAACTACTACTTACGATTTCAAAAGAACATGACATATTTCTTTTAGCTTTCGGACAAACATTTTTGAAAATGTAATGAGCTAATGTGACCCATAATTCAAAGCTAATGACCTATCCCATAAGCGCGAACGGAAACCATTTATCACAATGGGATTGCAGGATAGGTTTAATGTGTTAGGTATCCTGGCCCCTCGGTAATGGGAAACACGTAAAAGCCTGTGACCTCTTGGGGTGTGATAGCGGCGATCAATTTGTGCCATATGTGGTCTATAAATGTTATACATATGTAACAAAAAATAGGTCTTTAAGCTTACTAGGTAACTTTCAGGGATATAAAATCTACGGAAAAGAGTAGTTCTTGAGTATAGCCATAGCATACATGCAAATTATCGAGTTTCATTTAGAATATTCAAAAAAGCAGTGGTGGCTCTGTGGTGAAGACCTCGGACTTATAAATCGACAAGTTGGGGTTCGAGACCAGGCCAGCGTGCAGGAATTAAATTGATTTTTCAATTTATCTGCCCATGTGTAACATCATCACTGCTCAAAACGGTGAACGAAAACATCGTGAGGAAACCGGCATGTCCAAGAATTAAAAGATCGATGACATGTGACATCTACCTTGGCCAGCGTAGTGGATTATGGCCTCAACCCTCATAGGAGGCCTGTGTCCCAGCAGTGGGAACATATATGGGCTGATGATCTTTATTATTATTTAATCTTTATTTGGAGTAAAGAGCATTTATTTGCAATGGGAAGTTACTATCTCTATATACAAGTCTAACTAATTTATACCAACTGAAAAGTTATTATTTCGCTTATTACCAATTAATACGTGTATGTATGGACAGACAGCGGAATTGACTTTGTTTTACAATACTTAGGTAGTGATTTTCTAATATAAATGTGAAAAATTTACAATCATACATGAAAGCTATAAGTGCTTATAATTAACACTGTACTAATCGCTACCACTTAGCGCCCACCTTGACCCTAATTTGAGGCGTTACGGCTAGCCGAACTCAGCGGTCGTTAATCGATCTGCGGGTTAAGCAGCGTTAACTGTGGTCAGACTATTGATGGGTTACTGTTCAGTGCTATTGCACCTGAGTGCTTACGTGATTCTGTGGACACGTAATAACGATCACGGATGTTAGATTAACCTTAAGCTATCTGATGACCTTTGAACCTTCTTGATTAATTCTGACACCTGGTTTGATTGAGTTAGCATAATAGGTTGAGGAGAGGAAGCCTTTGATGGGCGGCCATTAATTTTAATCTGAATATATAAATGGACAGTGGAATGACGTACATAGCACGGTCCAAAGTACAAGGAAAACTTAATTTATGTTGATTAAACTACGGAACCCTATACTACATGTGGCCTGACACGCACTTGACTGGTTATTATTAATAAATACTTAGATTATGTAAGTGATGAAACTGAAGCTATATAATGTGTCATTATAATTAATATATTGTTTATAATTAATTAAAACGTCATGATGGTTTTCATCGAGCCTAAAATATTTAATTCTCCTCATAATATAAGAATTTCCAAGTTCTCGATATTTCGCTGCAAAAAAATTATCGGCATTGACTGAAAGTCGTTAAAACTTCCCCAAGACTAATTAAAATAAGTAATTAAAGCAGAAGATGTACCTCGACTTTTGTGAAAGGTTTAATGAACTTCCTGTTACAATTCTTTGCAACAAACAATTTTTGTGAGTATTATAATATGCAATGTTTGTATATAACTTATATTTATCCTTTAACTGCATTAAATTAAAGATTTTTCTAGCGTTTCGTCTGTAAACAAGTAGTGGTGGCTTAGTGATTAGACTTTTATTTTTATTTCTTATATTAAATTGGCATTGGATTTCAATCGAAACCTCGCGGACATGGCCTGAACATAAGAGGCTGATGATGATGATGAGATCTGTAAAATAAAAAAGCAAATGCAAATAGTAATGTGTGTTATTTAAAGCCATACACTGTAAACAGTGCACTGAGCAGATTAGATAGAAATAACCCTTTGATATAATTGAAATTTTCCACCAAAAAGTTCCAAAGTAATAAGAACAATTTATGGCGTTTTTTTATGAAAAGGCTTGTTCTATATAAAAGAATTATATTCATTGTAAATTAAAAAACAAACATTTATTTATTCAATAGGACATCTTATAGACCACTTTCGAATCGGCATAACATAATTTTAACATTTACCACCGGTACGGAAAGCAGTTTCTAAGAGACATTAAGCACTTGAATCGAGCAAGACGTAGTTTGTATATAATAGGATTCAAGTATTTTAATAAGTAATTCGACTCTCATATTATTTGTTTTTAAAGTGAAGCTTTAATTACATCGTCTCAAACTTTTTTGGTCTGTGTATCATCATATGTCGCGTGACGGTCGGCCGCGGAGTAGGGACAAAGAGAAAGGCGCTCTACAGAGCAGCCGAGGCCAAAATGGCGACGTCTATAGTTCCATCAGCTGACCATCAGTTAAATATCTATAATGTGAAAAAAGTTTCATTTTCACCGTGGTTTTATAAAACCACACAATCCTTTTCTTTCATTTATTACTTTGGTAAACTGAAAATGACATCGACCGGCATTTTCCTTTATGTTTTAAATGTCTACGGAAGTTTGTATTTATTACATACTCAGGTTTATGCGAGTTTCGTAACTGCTCCGGTTATTAGGGTTTGTTCCATTTGATTTAACGTTATTGTTTTCTAATATAAGTCTTATCGTTTTTCTTATTTCTTTTGGTTGGAAAATGTGGTGTTTTGATGGGAAGAACAAACAATATTGAAAAATTTGCTACACGGTTAATTAATGATAAAAATTTCATACAATCAAACCATTACGGAAAGTGAAACTGAAAATAAAACGCAACTTATCGTTACGTTGAATATTACATTTTATTTTTAATTCAAAGAATTTTTTTATGTACCACTAAAACTAACAATAAGTACAATATAAACCTACAAGTACAAGTAATCTCTTCTAGGCAAACAACAGAATGTTTGAAAACAACATAGCTAAAATGTACTGGGTAATACGTTACACAAAGACTTTCTTATTAAGAAGTGGTGGTGAAATCATACAAAACGACGACAGGCAGAGACTTCTTGCTCCTGCAATTAACATAAACAAAATATAAACGAATTTTTAGTTCTGTTTTATAGTTTTTGTTGTTTTTAGTCAGTTGTTTGTATAAGGTCGCCTATCGTGTAATTTGTATTATTTTCTTTTGGTTAGTACAATAAAGTATTCATTCATTCATAAATATTGTATCTCTTTGGAAATATATGTTTCTTTACATTTAAACTACTAATTTTATGTATTAAGAAATACCTTCTATTTCTGGGCAAGGCTATATGACGTGTTTGATTTTACGAAAAAATTCGACTTTTTTCCAAAACAAATTTACGTATAAAATAGAAGATAAGATAAGAAAAGGAACACTGTTGAAATAATAACGATATTTAAATCAAGAATCTGCTTAGATATTTATTTATACAGTAAAGTTATTAGCTTTGGATCAAAGAGTTTTGATATAAATACGTAAATGTAAAAATGTATTTAACAAGTCAATATTCGTGCATTTTACAAAAATCTGAAGTAGATTCTGCAATTGTGTATTTTGTTCGAACAAATATCTAGAACCCAATACTACAGAGACTGCAAAACCTTTGTATCTTAGACACTTTCGATTACGTGCAACCCTTTGAAACGAGTTTGTTCAAATATCCTCACAATTTTTGTTTTGAATTGAACTTTAACAGAAGGAAATAGTGTTCATAGCATTAAAAAGTTTTCACCATATCGAGTCCAATTCACAAGGGGTTGTCACAATTTATTGTGTTACTTTCGGTTACCCTAAAAGATGCCCTCTGGTGATACAACTTTTTGCATCAATACTTTACCTCTGCTGTTTTGCTTCACAGCCATTATACCATGAAGTTAGCGAACAGTTTTTCAACGAGTTTTAACAGATGTTTTTTCGAATGCAGTTGATGAATATTTGTTTTCGCAAACTTCAATGTATATGTATTTCAGTGCGAATAATGTTTGCAATATTTTTCATTCAATAGGAATTTAATTTGTTTGTAGCGTATTATAAATTCGTTTTACACCGAAACGAAGGGTTTGTTAACAGAAACGTGCGTATGAAATTTATTCGAAAACATTGATACATATGAACGTATTATATATGTCTATGATTCGAATATTAATTTGTGTGTGGAGGCCCGTATCCCCGTGGGGGTAGGGGGTGAATGCATATTTTCACACATGTTTCAATGATTAATTTTTCTACATGCAAATAGGGTCTGCTTTCATATCATTCCGATTCAATAAAATATTATTTATTTAACCTTTTCTCGAGATCGACCCAAGACGTCACAATTATTCGGATCTAAAATTCGACATCATGAATCCAGGGATGATTTGCATTAAGAATCATAAATAAAATAATTTTTATCTTGTCTTCACAACGTATTGTATGTAGTCAACAAAGACGATAAATTAAAGGTATCCCAATTCACCCGTATCTATTTGTTCCAGATGAAACTACAAAGAGGTCAACAAAATGAGGACAAGGAGGATTCACGATAAGAAATACAAGATCCGATAAAGGATGTGTCAGTAACCACGATGATAGAGGAAGGGAGCCGCGAGACGAAGCGCGCTTACCGAAAAAATGAACTCATAGAGGAGCCAAACTGTTGCTTCGACCGAATAGAAGATTCCAGACTGTTCTGCTGCAAATGCGCGCACAAACGCCGCGCTTCCCCACTCACATGCCTAGCAATATGTTTCTTAGTACTCACATACAATCTCTTAGGAGGATTCCTCTTTCTAGCTATAGAAGGGAACACGGTAATAGAAGAAACAGCCGTAGCAGAGTCAAAACCGAACCTCAGCACTCAGGAGAGCGGAGATTTGCGCTCGAAGACTGTGGAAAAGTTGTGGTCGATAACAGAAGACTTGAATATACTTTACAAGGAAAATTGGACGAAGCTAGCAGCGAAGGAGTTAATGGACTTCCAGAATATACTGATGAAGTCGGTGAGGGGGGTGGATGTGGGAAGTCACGCGCATTACGACGACGCGGAGTACCGATGGACGTTTGCAGGGAGTTTTCTTTACGCCTTGACCTTAATAACAACGATTGGTGAGTATTATATTACCTTAACCTTTAAAAAAAATCTGAAGAGTTTTATGCTTGTACATAGTTCAGCCCGATCCGTCCAGTGATTTGGGTTGTGCGTTGATGTCAGTTAGTCCTTAGAGTTATATATATTTAGACTTATAAAAAAATAAACCTAGGCTAACAGAACCAAAAAAATATGAAAATAATCGATAAAAATATTAATAATAAAAACAACATCGACCGTGGACTGCCCAGGGTTGTATTTTAGAGCACTTATGGACAGACTGCGGCTGGAGTCACACTACATATTATAAATTTCTTAAGAGATCTCTGCTTGTTGGATCTGTGTCTCCGCTAGTTTTTCAAATGACCGGGTACCTTCTTTTCATAATACCTAGTATTATGAAAAAAGAAACAATGGAAGTCAATAAAAAATATATATTTTACGATACATTAATTTATGTTTAGTCGTATATCTCGAATGAGTAATAGGCAGTTTTATGATGGCGCCACGATATCTATAAACATGTTTTCCTGTTTTATTTAATAAAATTCGCAACTGTTAGACACGGCGATTAAAAATTGGGAAAATATTTATCATGAAAATAAAACGATTAAGCACTCCATTCATGTTGTAAATGAATTTATTATATTCAAACGTAGAATTTCATATTTTATGTTTATAGTGAGAATTTTATTGTCTGTATTTGTATTTAATTTACTTCAAATATGATATTCTCAATTTTATATATTTTTATATTACACATAGAAGAATAAACGACTCTTAGCGAATTTAGAATGAAAATAGGTTTCATTAAACAAATTCGATAGGAGTAGATGTAGGTGTAAATTTATAAGTATGGCACTATGCAATACTTATATACTACTATAACTTTCTTCATTGTTCTACAGGTCACGGCAACGTTGCTCCAAAGTCTTCAACCGGGAAGGTGGTAGCTATTGTCTACGCGTGTGTCGGTATACCCCTCATCATGCTGTACCTTTCCACCATCGGTGAAGCACTCGCCAGGAACTTTCGGTCCCTCTACTCTAAAGTGTGTCCAACGCGGCTCAGAAGCGGAGACTTCCACGCAAAAGCGGACTGTTTGAGCAGATACGCCATACCCAGAATAACAGACTGCGACAGAAAAGAAAAATTGTACGATCGACAAAAACGTACGCCATTCCAAGCCGCACTTAACCTAGATAGCTTCAGAGGAGGCTACCATTGGACATGTCGGGACCACACGAGAGTGCCAATTTTACTTAGTCTACTATTAATCGCTTTGTACATAGCGTTAGGTACATTTGTATTCCACGCGACGGAAAAATGGAATCTAATAGACGGGTGTTATTTTTCCCTATCCAGTCTCGCAACGATCGGCTTTGGGCATTTGAAACCCGGTTTATACGCTAGCACGGTATCAGCGAAAGCTGAGGACATTGCTGTGGGTGTGTGTTGTATTTATATACTAGTGGGTATAGTCGTTGTCGCGATGTGTTTCAATTTAATCCAAGAGGATATGAGTGTAGCCGTGCGGGGTTTTACTGCGCTATCTATGGGCAGTGCCAAATCGCGGGCTGTCCACAGCGTCGAAGCGTGCGACGACAAGATATCAATGACTCTAGTTTCCTGACATAGGGAGACGGCCGATGGGCCGTCAATAAATTGCCACGAGAAGCGACCCCAAGTTAGTTTCAAGATAGACAGCACTAATCCGACGAAATTTAATAGCTTGCCGAGGAGGAAGTCGGCAGCGTACGGCGAGGAAAGTTTCCAGAGGAACACGCCAGCGCGCCGTTCAGCCGGACACGCTGATCGCTGCGTCGAATATTTCGTTCCAAGAAGTCTGAGTGAGTTCAACTTAAGTGGTACGGGTAATGATTTCTGTGCTATAAGCAGTTTCGGGGAAAAAACTCGAAGGGACAAACGTGATAAAATGGTGACGTTCGAGGACGATCGGTCAATAGCCGAGGTCCCTGGACATACTCTGCCAGATGACGTGTTTATGTGACAATTCACATAGGTTTGTTGGGTTGAACATGATTTGTTACTTAATAAAGTTTTACACATACCGCTGTGTTTATTTAACTGCCTAAAACAAGTGTTTTAGACAAGTGTATATACTTGCCTTGCAATCAAATGATATTAAAATATGACAGTAAAAAGTAAATGTACAATAATCTACAGAGAGTTAATTAAAGCTTGAATGGGAAATGTAGCCTTCATTTTATAATGAGAATTGCACTAAACATTGCGGTCAAAGACAAAGTAAATATGCGCAATTATCGAGTGATATTAAGTTCTAAAGCGATAACCGATAATCTCTATAAAATATCACTTAGGGTTGCCTCAGTAAAGTAACAATAAATATAATAATATAATGATTTCACTAATAAGAAAAAAAAAGGAATAAATAATGGCCGCTCGCTAGTTGTCCCATTTGCAAATTTTTAGGTCAATAGCCTGCTATCTTGCTCAAACTTAAAATACTGCTGCTTCAAACTCGTTTCTCAATTAGAGCGGTTTTAATAATAGGAAGCTCTGGCTGCAGTAATTATTGCGTAATCGTTGTACAGAGAATGTTTGAGTATGGTTCTACAGATTATTACAAAATTATTAGTAGAAATATGTGGAAAATGTATCATGTACCACGGACCCTAGTATAAATAAATTGGGTAGAAATAAGTTTAAACATTCTCAAGGAGCACGCGATAACTTTGTTGATAATATTTACAATAGCGGATCTATTGCAAAATATAAAACAAGCTGTGCCCCGCGGTTTCACCCGCGTAAGTCCGTATCCCGTAAGAATATCGGGATAAAAAGTTGCCTATATGTTATTCTAGTTGTCCAGCTATCTAACCATATTTCATTGCAATCGCTTCAGTAGATTTTGCGTGAAAGAGTAACAAACACACACACACACATCCTTACAAACTTTCGCATTTATAATATTAGTAGGATTATAAAAAATGTTTTTTTTTAATAATTAAAGAGAATCGTTATGTGCCTATTTAAGTCATCAATAAAGCACTTTTTTGCATCTCTTAAGGTTAATAATATCTCAATTGACAGCCCTAGCGTTGCCCAGTGGATCGATCACCAACTAGGTTAATCTCGAACGATCCGTATTCACTAAATTCACTGCTTAGCATCGAGGGACTCCAGTTGCGGTAACTCCAAACTTATATAACCAAATGTAAGTATTTCATTATATGGAATTGATAGATACTGAATAAGGTAAGGACAAAGTGAGTTGAAGAGCAGATAGCGATTTGATGTAAGCATTGAGATGCAGGATTTAATGGATATAACATTTGATACAAATTCTAATCTTAGTCCATAATTTGAAGTAATTGTCAACAATAAATGCTTAGCAAATAAACAAAAAAAGGTGTGTGTGCAATTCACACACGATAGAAGTGAAACTTCAGTAAATCGTAGTATGTGTATTTCTGTCTCATTCTTTGCTGGCTTCATTCTAAACATTTTCGTATTTGTGTCTCTTACCTGTCGTTTTTTCCGTTGCATCAGGTTTGAAAACACAACGATTCTAAAGAAGTTTCACTTCAAAAATCAAAATGATGATGATGAGTTAAAATTGCATAATAATTAGTATGTAATGTTATGTAAGCAGTGGTGGCTCTGTGGTGGCAACCTCGGACGTCAAAATCGATCGAGTCTGGGTTCGAGACCAGGCGAGCGTGCAGGAAATAAATTGATTTTGCAATTTATCTGCACATGTGGATAACATCACCACTGCTTAAAACGGTGAAGGAAAACATCGTGAAGAACCGGCATGTCCAAGAATCAAAAGTTCGACGACACGTGGCATCTGCCAACCTGCACTTGGCCAGCGTGGTGGATTATGGCCTGAACCCCCATAGGAGGCCTGTGTCCCAGCTGTGGGAACATATATGGGCTGATAATTATGAATGTTATGTGTCTATTATTAGTTATTACTGTACTAGACAGACAAACATACAGATTATAATAATCCTCTAATGTATATCTAGAAGAAATGCAATGTAAACTTCGCTACGTACTAGAGCTCGCTGGAATTGAATTACTAGTTTTTATTGTCCCAACGTTTCAATACATCTCTGTCAAGCAGAGATTGTCTGAAGATTTCTATTAGCGATAGGAAATCAAGAGATTTTTAATGATCTCGAATTTAAACGACTTTATAAACCCTTTTTGAATTCCGATACTGGTCATTTCTGTGCATGGAACATTATTCTATATAATTCGAATAATAATAAAATGGGTTTAATAAACCTGTTGATCTAGTTACTAAGTCTGCGTATAGAGAATTATACTAAAATACTAAGTTTTCTTCCCAAGGGACGTATAGGCTTTGAAACATATCCCTGATTTAGTTAAATAATGTTAATGGGACTCATAGATAAAGTTTGTGGTTAGGTTAGGTAAGAGTTAGTACATTTTATAAATAGTAATTACGAATAAAAAAACTTGTTGTTTATTAGTCTCTTTGTATATATATATCAATAATCTTTTGTGATAATTCTAAGAAAGACTTAAACAATATACTAATTACATGTTTCTGAGCTTCTTAATATTTATGATCTGGTATCATATATTTTTTCTGACATCTTACTCATAAATTGAGTTCTCACTAATTAGACATTATTTTTTATTTTCACATCAGGTCACTCCGAAATTTGGGTCGAACAGCTAATAAGTATGTCGAACTGTATATTATTCATACAGTATATCTTTATCTTGGGACATAAACGGGCATAATCAAATACCGCTCAAGCCGCCGCAAGGAAAGGAAAGAGGACGGGAATAAACGAATGCACTATGAAAGGAGAGGAAAAGGATGCGGGCTGACAATATCACGCTGTCCTTTTGTGGGGTGTGGTACCTTCCCCGCTGTAAAATGACCCAAGTATAATCGAAAACGGTACAGTCGTTTTGTAAATACCTATAAAATATTTACGGACAGCGATTATTATTTGGTGCTATGAGATTTTAAGTCATAAATTATTTACTATATTTATTACATATATATTGTTTATAAATCAACTAGCAGCGCCCCGCGGTCTCACCTGTGTAAGTCCGTATCCCGTAAGAATATCGGGATAAAAGTAGCCTATATGTTATTCCAGTTGTCCAATTGTATACGTACCAAATTCCATTACAATCGGTTCAGTCGTTTTCGCGAAAGAGCAACAAGCAACAAACACGCACACATTCTTACAAACTTTCGCATTTATAATATTAGTAGGATGAATAAAATTTGATGCACACTAAATACAATATTACAACAAGAGACATAATAGAAATATCATGTATGGTGTTCTTATTGCTAAGAGCAATATTTCCCCTGTCCCAGACAACCCGGTAAAAAGGATAGCATTTAATTCATAATTGTTTTTACCTTTACTAAAGCTTAGTAATATCTGCGTACTTGTATTGCTCAACTTTATAAAGTCGAAGGCATTTAGTTAATAACAGTCTAGATACTCACTTTGCGGTTTGTTTCTAATATTAAAACGTACTCGGCATTCCATATTTGAGATTAATATAACTTGCAGGTAAGTTGGAAGTTATCTCAAGTTATTACTTAGTCGTAGAGCACTATCAAGGTAGTTTTAATAACATCTGCTGTAACATAATCTTGTAAGATCAATTATATAAGCTTGCGGCTGTAAAGCTTAATGTTTTATGTAAGTTATCGTTGTGAAATTTATAGTTGTATTATATAGTTGAGCATCCTTATAGATAGCATAGGACAAGAATTTTTTATGGAGAGAAATATATACATAAACGGATAATAATAGGTCGTTTGTATATTCTTTTTTTGTGCTGTTGTTATGTCCATTTGTAGAGGCGTAAGGTCTGCAATCGGCCTTACGCGTTAGCGCTTACCATCAGGCGGTCGCACCATTGTCGACGATGACCTAAAAAACGTCGTTCAATCTTTTGATCTCTGCATTTTCTTTTAATAGCATAGTTATTGTTTATATCCTGCTCATATAATAAATGCGAAAGTTTGTAAGGATGTGTGTGTGTGTGTGTGTGTTACTCTCACGCAAAAACTACTGAAGCGATTGAAATTAAATTTGGTACGCAGACAGCTGGACAACTAGCATAACATATAGGCAACTTTTTGTCCCGATATTTTTACGGGATACGTACTTATGCAGGTGAAACCGCGGGGCGCAGCTAGTATAAAGAATGACTGCTTATTATACAATTCATACATATAGATGAAATTTTTGGTCGAAATGAGATACGATTGCAAACCAGGAATAAATATTCGGTCATAATTTATCAACGTGTCTAAATGTTTTACTGACTACATTTGCAAGTCTCCAGAATAATTCAGGGGTTACAAAATTTTGGCAGTCGCGGGGGAAATTACTTCTCAGAACAGTATTTACGGCTCAGCTTTAACATTTCAATGAATTTATTTAAAGTGTACCTATACCTTTAAAGCGTATAGAGTTTAGTAAGGTACATCTTTCTTCTGTCTTCCGAATAACAAACGGCGTTAATGCAACTGTGAGCGTTGTTACAAACCTTATAAGGTTTCACATCGGAAAATATATTGTAAAAAAAAAACAATTTTATTTTTGTACTAATGAAATCTGTTCTAATACTTAAATACTAATGCCTGTGTATGAAGATATATCATATATGATTATATTGTACAGTCGTTTGACCGATTGATTGATTAAAGATTTTTATTCAGTTTAATTTGTTTATTTCACTTGGAAAACCAACAGCTTATATTAGGAAAGGGTTTAAAGTAGGAATGTAGTTTAGGATAAGTACAAGGAACTTAGGGTTCTAACGTATAAAGATTATATAAGAAATATATTATTGCCTGTGTGACTAGAAAAAGTTCATAGTACAAAATGTTTAACATTAAAAGTTATAAAACTAAAATCATATTCACTATATTTTTTTTTATATATAAATTTCGAATAAACTCGATTTCGATTAAATTTTACTTTTTTTTTATAAAAGAACTCTGTCGAATTAGGATAATATCCTGTTATGGTAGTAAGTTCTATTTGGTGTGAATAAATAAATAAATAAAAAATAAAATCGTTATAAATAGTTAAAAAAATTAATAAACCGTAAGCTTCCTACGAGTTTTAATTTTATCTATTAAATTCGCACTTGGACAGCGTGGTCAGACTTTGTTTGACCGAGGTAATCTAAATAATAAAAGTAAAGTAACTAATGAAACGATTGCAAAAATTTTCACGGCACGAATTGGGCCAGCTCGCACCGGGGAAGTACCACACCCCCACAGAAAACCGGCGTGAAATACTGGCATGCCACTGTGTTTCGTGCGGCGAGTGGGGGAGCCGGCCCGTTTCCTTTTCCTCACCCATCCCAGTCCATTCCTTCTTTCCAATCTTTAATCCTTTCCTTTTCTCTTTCCCCATAAAAGCGGGCAGCACATTCGTAGAGGCACTACCTTTGCGAATGTTCATGGGCGGTTGTGATCGCTTACCATCATGCGAACCACCAGCTCAGTTGCCCGCTATGACATAAAAAAAAAATTCTTTCACGAGAAAAACATCTCTAACTTCTTTGTTTTTTAAAGGTTTTGTTTTTTTATTGTTTATATGTATTGTTTCTGTATTAACTTATGCGTGTAGCTACAACAAAAAGTACTTTCTTTCATAACTGTATTCCCATTATTAAACCAGCTTATATCCATTCATGTAAATAAGAGTACAAAAGTACTCCGATTCGAAAGTTATTTATGAATAAAACTTTTGTTTTATGTATTTCAACATGCGTTTTCATGAATCAAAAACGAAAAAAGTCAGTATTTATCTCAGTCACTGTATGAATAACATATTCGTCCGCTGGAGTTATGAATAGTCACTTCGAGGAATAAAATAAATTTATCGGAAAGGCCAATACGGAATATCGAACTTACACTTTTGGGTTAGAGAATTTATTTTACACGAGAGCCCTTTGATATAAGTTTTTCAACATTTTTGTTACCTGTAGTATACCTGGTACTCTTGCGTTTGATTTTGCTAATATTTCTTTATCATCTGTGTGCAATACAGTATTAAATAAATAGATGAGACAGATTGTTATGTATATTATATGCTATAACGAGCTAGTTTAAGCTAGCAGTATAGTTTTATATTACGTTTTTTGTCTTTAATTACGCTTCATTTAAAGGAATAGAAGAAGATACGACCAATAGAGGCTAATTGTCGACGAAAAATGATAATTACTCGTGATAGAGCGCTAGCTGCGCCCAGCGATTTCACCCGCGTAAGTCCATATTCCGTAGGAGTATTGAGATAAAAAGCCTATATGTTATTCTAGTTGTCCAGCTGTCTACATACCAAATTTCATTACAATCGGCTCCGTAGTTTTTGCATGAAAGAGCAACAAACACATATCCTTACAAACTTTCGCATTAGTAATATTAGTAGGAAGGATTACACTTAATTGACAATGGCTTTAGAATAAATTTGACTACGTACTCCCAGGATAGCCTCTTTTTTATGCCATAAGCGGGCAACTGGGTCGGTGATTTGCATGATGGTAAGCGATCACCGCCGCCCATGAACATTCGCAGAGGCAGTGCCTATGTGAATGCGCTACCCGCTTCTAAGGGATAGGGATAAGAAAGGATTGACGACTGAGAGGAAGAAATAGTCATGGAAGAGAAAGGAAACGGCCCTTTGAAAAAGCTGTTATTGGATTTCATTATGACTAAATTTGGGACATTTAAAAATAACAGTGCATTGACATCCTAATTTCCATCCCGATCAAAGTCCTAAAACCCTCCATTAATATCATTTAAAATCCTCACAGGGGTTTGGAAATAAGGTATAATACATATCCATGAAATTGTAATTACCGCAGCGTTGGTTAGGCATCACCTGCCACTGATTACAAATGATGTGAGGCTTGCGGATGATTAGTATGACAAATTGTAGTCTGTCAGACGCACTCATTTAGATAATATCGATATTTGAATGCGGGGAAAATATTTTTTAGTCGCGTTCAATATCTTAGTGTTCACTACATAGTATGAGATAAAGGCGCTTTCTCTGTCTGTCCCTGTGTCCCTATGTGTGTATATGTATATATGCTTCAATCTTTAACAATGTGCAACGGATTTTTTGGGTTTTTTTATAGATAGATTTCAGACGAAGATATGTATAATAATATCTATTAAACAACCCCGAATATAATGCGTTGGAAGCCGCGGGCAAGCTAGTAATATACAACGCAAAGGCTAATAAATAACTCATAGTCCAAACTACTGGACCGAACGAGCTGAAGTTTGCCATGCAGATAGTCACTATGATGTAGGATAAGAAAGGATTTTGATAAGTTCTACCCTAAGGTAATAGACTACATAGTTGGTACCATGAAAAGTTATTAATTTATTTTGATTAATCAATGTTTAGCACAAACATTACATTACTTGATAAGCCACAACATGATGGTGCTATATATATGACAGTATCATGTAACCAACGAGAGAGCGTAATGCTGAGGGATCAATTCTCACAAAAAACTGAGGGTTGATTCGACAGGATCTAGGCTCTTATTATGTTATAGCTGGAAATTGATGGTTAACCTGATGGTAAGCGATTATATCCTGTGAACATTTGCCCCCTCCCCACTACTCCTCCCTCATTAAAAAATAAACTAACTACTTATCTCTTAAGATATTCGATCAGTGAAACAGATTATACATCTACAAATGTATAATTTGTTGATTCTGATGTCACGGGCATTCACTTTTGCATATAACATGTAGTTTATTTGATAGCTTTACAAAATAGTGGTGTGGTCTGCTTTTGAAACATTGATTTCAATATCAATTGATATCATGAAACATATGGATGAATTGTTATTTCACAACGTTGAACAGTTATACATTATTCGATTGTTTAGATTTTATTATATTTATAAACAGGATTTGTTTGTATTTTATATACAATACGATAATGATTATTATGACATATGATAATCTGTGACAAATATACCTGATACTAGTATCATATAAAGGTAGCTAAGAAATTAACCACAACAAATTTCGTATGTAGCCCCGAAGTTAAGCTAAAATGTCACGCATGACAGAATCAAACACGCAGTCAATTACCAGCGTGACAATTTCATTATGACTGTAAACTGAAGCGAGATACGTTTCGAAAGCCTTTAAATTGAAATTGCAGCAGAAACTGTAACTCGCTATTGCATAACTTAATTTCATACTAGAAGATATATAAAACTAGATGATTTTTTATGTTAGCTTTATAAAATTCGCTGTGAAGCAAACACAAGTAATCATATTAGATATTGAAGTTTTTTTAACGAATTTAAAACGCGATTTATAAATAATGTTTTACGTTAGAAAATACTTTCTATGCGAACGTGGTAACTGTAAAGTATACTAAACTTCAGCATACGTAATAATAATATGAATAAATGGCATTTAAATCTGCTAAAAAGGCATCAAACTGAATGTACCTGCATTTCGTAGCCAGTAAATTCAAGGCTTTATTTTATTGACTATAAAGCTACACAAATTTATATAATACAATTTAAATGAATGATTTATTGTAATGTGAACTAAAAGAGCTACCTAAAGTTGTTGAATATAACGTGTATAAAAATGTATTTTATATGAAAGGACGGTGAAGTTTGGTATTATTTTCATAAATTAATCTAAAAAATATATATTTAAGCTAAAACAAATAGACGTATTAAATTAGAACTAAAAAACAATAAACGAATTATTGTCTTTGTTTGTGTAATTACCCTGATAGGAATATGACAAATTAAACACTCCGTTTTATTAGATTTTTGTTTGTTTGTAGTGCTGATTTTTGCACTTATAATAAAAATTAATATAATATGATATTGTAAGTTATTCAATCATAACCTCAATTGTCACGTAAGACAGAATCAACGCGTGACACGGCGTGATGCTCATTGCCTAGTGACGTGGGACAAAGCAGCGTGCCGAAAGCTATTAAATTGAAATACCGTGCCACACTCACTGCTGCATAAGTAAATGTCACGCTATGCGTTGAAACAAACCGCATAGTGCTTAATGATCTGAGCTGGTTCTAGGCTGAATGGACTATGGTGCGGGATTAACTGTTTATTTAGTGCGCGGCAGTGCCGATTTTGGGACCAAACTGTATAGCGATTTTAGATTCATAATTGGAATAGATCTGGGTATTTGATTTTTATACTATGTGTTCTGTGTGTGGTCTCATTTCCCGAATTTTATTGTATTCAACATACAGCCTCTTTACTTAGCGCTGAGTTTTCTTATTTCTGAAAAGCGATTAATAAATTCAATTTAAATTCATTCGATTTACAATTATTATTATCATAAGGTATAAGATAATATTCCAATAAGATTATGTGTGTTTCGATTTCATTTATTAATTTATTGATTTTTTCTTTAATTATAAACGTTAAGGATTATAGTTGTATAGATGTATGTATGTTATATTACTCGTAAGGGATGATACTCATTTCTTCTAATATAATAAATGCGAAAGCAATTCATACTGTTTGTCTTCATGCCAATAAACCATTGAACAATCTGTACATGAATTTTCAATTAAAATCTTTCAATAAATGTATATTTCTGTGCATTTAATCTACGAAATAAAATATACTATTATGATATTGCACTGCGAAAAGTTTAATATAGTTTACATTTTTCAATTTATTTTGATATGCGTATTACAAATATTAGCTCATATGTATTTTTTTTTATTTAATAGCGGGTAACCGAGCTAGTGGTCCACCTGATGGTGAGCGATTACAACCGCCCATGTGCATTAGCAAATGCGTTGCCCACTTTTAAGGGATAAGGGATAGGAATAAACGAATGAATTGGAAAGGGTTAGGACCATGGGCCTCCCACATACGCTATGTGGGGCCAGTAGCATATGCTGCTATTTCGTGCCGATCGTCTGACGGTATGGTAACATCCTCTATGCTGCCCCAATGCCGAAGCGAAATGTTCTTCATATCATGTGACCGGGTCATATGTAACCAGACAGTGAGCACAGCTGATGGAATGAGATGATTATTCGGTCCCTTCGAAAGTAATTTGTAATATGTTTTTTTGGCAATTTATTTATGCTTTAAAAAATAAAAAGGCAGAAGTTATTCAAGTATAGTATGTATTATTTATAGGTAACTAGCAAACCCGGCAACCTCCGTTTCGCCAATTTTTGCTATAAACCTCACGGAGCCCGAGACCTTTCCAACGTCAGGAAGGAAAACCCGACTTATTTTTATATAGTAGATAAATAACTACATTGTTTTAAAAGATTTTGAATATCACTGAGAAGCAATCTTATGTCGACATATCCTTTGTAAGGGAAAATGTTTTTTTTTTTCGCACCATTGATTGCATTTTTATAGCTACGTGTTCGATAATTTCTACAAAACTGTGACAGATTTTTTACAAAGGGACAATGTAAATTACACGTTATTTTCTCCGCAATTAAGTATAGATTGCGTTGTATTTTTAGGATCATTATAGTGCTTGCGAAATTGTTTCAAATTACAGAGGAAAGCCAAATAAAGCGTTGGCGCGGTAAACCACTTACTTCGACATGGATAGCTCTTTGGTGCCTTTGAAGTCGGATTGTAGCTAGCTGTATTGGGACAATGTAAGCGATTGATGGAGATTTATCTCGAATTTCCGATCCCGGGGTGCAGATGAGCTTTTGGTGATAATTTGTTGGAGAATCGCTCTGTAACTATCTACTTATATGTACTATGGTGCTCCAGTTTCAGTATAAAACGCTTTATAGGAATTTTATGTATTTGATTTGAGAAAACGTTACAAGTCCGAAAATTAATGAGTATATATCATACATTAAGAAACTAACTAAAATACTAGACCGTTTTCATAATATACTTACAGATAATTTACTAACAAGACCCAGTGACATTTTTGCTTGAACATAGCGTATACCCTGGTATTTAAAATAATAATGAATCATTGAAAGCTTTCAGAAAAATCCCGAATTAAGACTACGTTCAGGGGACCTACTGTCACCTTTTACAAAACAGTTATATTGCAGAAAAGTATTGTTGAAGGCAGAAAACAATCTTACTCTGCTTTGTACCGTGAGCTTCAAAAAGAATATTGTTTATTTCTACTAACGATGGAGGAAGGACGGCGCAGCGTAGGACGGCCTGCAACTAGATGTATAGATGACATGAACACATGACAGGAGCCGCTGGTGATACGCTGTTTTTAAGTATTTGGTTGAAACTACTACACTTATTCTTGACTGACCTAGTGATTCGCCCTGACTTCACCCGTGGTACATATATAGCCTTGACCTTCCTCAATAAATGGGCTATCTAACACTGAAAGAATTTTTCAAATCGGACCAGTAGTTCTTGAGATTAGTGCGTTCCAAGAAACAAACTCTTCAGTTTTATAATATTAGTACAGACTGTATGTGAAAGACGACGACGTAAAACCTGCACATACAATCAATAATAACAGAACAGTCGCTGCCTTACATATTTTCTATTGTTTCCCAATTCACTCAATCGCATTCACCGAATCGAAAATCCAAATGTTATGTAAACACCGACTCAAGAGCTATCGGGGCTTTAATAAAAACAAGTGATAAATCAACAGCAACAGTCGATATGGTGGAAAATATTTTCTCTAGAGCCGTGTCTCCCGCGGAAGAACGTTTGCGTTGATCTCGAAGTAAGATACCAGCAAAGTTATCGTTATGAAGGCGATCGGTTTATTTTTTCATCCAGCAAAATATTTTGGTTCGGTTAGTTGGGTTATTTGGATAAGTTTCCTTCTTTGTGTTATGTTTTTTCTATATATTGTTTAAAAGAATGTGATGCTTTCCAATAATGGCTTATAATGTTATGAATGCGAGTGTCTGTATGTCTGTATATCCTATGACGGTTGGACTAAATTTCATCCGAATCGGTTCAGTGGGTGAGGTGTTCCGTTTTTATTATTATTAGCGCTTTGTTTGTAACCATATTTCTTGTGAATTAATATTCGAATTGAATGAATATTATAAACAAGAATATTCATTCATTATTATATTTATTTAACGAAGTGTCTAATAATGTGCTAAACGAATGAATAAAAAAACTAAATCGTTAATTAAAGTAAATTACATATCAAAACGGTGAAGGAAAACATCGTGAGGAAACCGGCATGTCCAAGAATCAAAAGTTCGACGGCATGTGACATCTGCCAACCCGCACTTGGCCAGCGTGGTGGATTATGGCCTGAACCCTCATAGGAGGCCCGTGTCCCCGTAGTGGGAACATATATGGGCTGATGATGATAATAACATATCAATTATAACTAACTTCGTTACTCCTATCAGATGTTTAGTGAAATATCTCTTTTATTTATTATTCTGTTGGTAAACCGTTCCCAAAATAAAATTATACATTTACTAAGAAACAAAAAAAAATAATACATATCCTACTTCCTTCTAATATTATAAATGCGAAAGTTCGTAAAGATGTGTGTGTGTTACTCTTCCATGCAACAACTACTGAACCGACTGCAATGAAATTTGGTACATAGACAGCTGGACAACTGGAATAACATATTATAGGCAAATTTTTATCCCGATATTCCTACGGGATACGGACTAACGCGGTCGAAACCGCGGGGCGCAGCTAGTCTACGAATAAAAAAGAAGCAGTTATTAAAACTCTCTTATTATAAA
This sequence comes from Zerene cesonia, assembly GCF_012273895.1. Lineage (NCBI taxonomy): Eukaryota > Metazoa > Arthropoda > Insecta > Lepidoptera > Pieridae > Zerene > Zerene cesonia. Next base: position 1,530,579 of record NC_052124.1, on the reverse strand, counting down.
GACTTCATATCAACATAATAAAGCTAATTGCACTTTATCAATACCTCCGTTTGAACCAACAACTTTGTAAAAGAAAAATCATTTTTCAATGTGAAAAAGGGTGAATAACCTCAGGTTATACCGACGTATGATGTTTATTCGAAGAAAGGAGAGCATTTATATGGTAGACTTTGAAGTATTTTTACTAGAAATGGTGCATTAGCTCCGCCATCTACGATTTTGTATTTCTAAGATGTTGTGAGAGAAGTTTGGTTTTGTCGTTGAAAATTTTATAATGTTTACAATATTGAGGATACCATTATTATAGTATACTAGCTGCGCCCCGCGGTTTCACCCGCGTAAGTCCGTATCCCGTAGGAATATCGGGATAAAAAATAGATGTTGGCCGATTCTCAGACCTACCCAATATGCTTACCAAATTTCAGAGGAATCGGTCAAGCCGTTTCGGAGGAGTATGGCAACGAAAACTGTGACACGAGAATTTTATATATATAGATTATGATTATGATATTATTTGAAAGTTACCGTTCTTTGTTCGGGGATATCGAACGTAATCCTTTCTTAATTCCTTTTTTTAACTTTTGCGTTTTTTGTCATTTTATTATCTTCTGTTATTTCTCTCCTCATGAAAGAACTAATTCTTCATATCCTTTGTCTGCTCTTTACTACATGTATTTTATTATGATGGTTTTTTTTATATTTTCAATATGTAAGTATGTACCATTTCTATTTTTACTAAGTAGGTTAAAAGGAGTATATCCTTAACAACATATCCATATATATAACAGGTAAGAGAGACTAGAAAGGAAATAGTAGATGATTTGTATCAGAACACGTGTCGTCGCTTTTCTTACAATATGTAACTGCACTACACTCGGCACTGGCGACTGAATCGCAATGAACTCACTATAATGCGCGATCGCAAACTTAACACAAGATAGTGCTCATGCATTACAAGCAATGTATAACACAATCTGTTTGTCATTTTGACGTTTTTTCAATACATAGGTACATGATATAAAGGTGCGCTTGCCTCACGTACTAGATTATTCTAACCTCTTTTATAATTTGTAATCTTTTCTCTAATCTATACATCAAAATTGTATATTTATTTTATACCAAGAAGTAATTATACAATATGAAATAAGAGGATGCATACATATACACTACATAGTGCATTTTGTAAACATAAAGCTTACGTACTATGGCTATCCCTTATCAAAATTTTTGTTTTCGCCTTTTCTGTTATTGGATCTCTCTTAAGGTACAGAGTTTTTCCAGTTTAAGAGGCAATGTACATAGTTATGTAAGGTATAATGTTTTGGCAAAATAAAGATTTTATTTATTTATTATTATATAATTCTATTTTTTTTTCCAAAATAAGTACTTAAACAAAACAAACGTATATAATTTCCGAGGTTTAAACATTTATTTTAACGATGTTCATAAGTGTCTGCGTTTTCATAACAAAAAATTGAAATCTGCGTATTCCATGCATTTTCAATAAAATGCACACAGACAGAATTCCGATATTATAGCCGACAATAACTAACATAAAGGCCTATATTTTAAAACAACTAAAAGCATGTCAAATGTCAGTTTATTAAATTTGGCCAGACGTGAAATATGTCCCAAAAATATGTTTCGAAGTCGCGTATTGCGTAACTCGTGACGCTCGCGGTGCGAAATTTTTATCCCGCCCGGGTGTTCGGCGGTATTTTTTTAATCAAAATTTCACGAAGTTTTAATTTTGCGTTAGATTTGATTTGGATGAGAAACTGGTTTGTTAATTAATCAACGCGCTTTTTTTTGTTTATTTTTTTCTGAATGAAAACGTGTAACGGAACGTTTTAATATTTATTAGTGTGTATGATTTTTGTTCACTACTTTTACTAGCTGTTACCCGCAGATCTGCCAGCGTGGAAAGAATAAATTTTCATGGGAA